>NC_052149.1:130820944-130903258 GCF_902713615.1 Scyliorhinus canicula | reverse complement strand
GGGGTATATCACACTGTCACAGTGAGGGGAGAGGGGTATATCACACTGTCACAGTGAGGGGAGAGGGGTATATCACACTGTCACAGTGAGGGGAGAGGGGTATATCACACTGTCACAGTGAGGGGAGAGGGGTATATCACACTGTCACAGTGAGGGGAGAGGGGTATATCACACTGTCACAGTGAGGGGAGAGGGGTATATCACACTGTCACAGTGAGGGGAGAGGGGTATATCACACTGTCACAGTGAGGGGAGAGGGGTATATCACACTGTCACAGTGAGGGGAGAGGGGTATATCACACTGTCACAGTGAGGGGAGAGGGGTATATCACACTGTCACAGTGAGGGGAGAGGGGTATATCACACTGTCACAGTGAGGGGAGAGGGGTATATCACACTGTCACAGTGAGGGGAGAGGGGTATATCACACTGTCACAGTGAGGGGAGAGGGGTATATCACACTGTCACAGTGAGGGGAGAGGGTATATCACACTGTCACAGTGAGGGGAGAGGGGTATATCACACTGTCACAGTGAGGGGAGAGGGGTATATCACACTGTCACAGTGAGGGGAGAGGGGTATATCACACTGTCACAGTGAGGGGAGAGGGGTATATCACACTGTGACAGTGAGGGGAGAGGGGTATATCACACTGTCACAGTGAGGGGAGAAGGGTATATCACACTGTCACAGTGAGGGGAGAAGGGGTATATCACACTGTCTCAGTGAGGGGAGAAGGGTATATCACACTGTGACAGTGAGGGGAGAGGGGTATATCACACTGCACAGTGAGGGGAGAGGGGTATATCACACTGTCACAGTGAGGGGAGAGGGGTATATCACACTGCACAGTGAGGGGAGAGGGGTATATCACACTGTCACAGTGAGGGGAGAGGGGTATATCACACTGTCACAGTGAGGGGAGAGGGGTATATCACACTGTCACAGTGAGGGTAGAGGGGTATATCACACTGTCACAGTGAGGGGAGAGGGGTATATCACACTGTCACAGTGAGGGGAGAGGGGTATATCATTCTGCACAGTGAGGGGAGAGGGGTATATCACACTGCACAGTGAGGGGAGAGGGGTATATCACACTGTCACAGTGAGGGGAGAGGGGTATATCACACTGTCACAGTGAGGGGAGAGGGGTATATCACACTGTCACAGTGAGGGGAGAGGGGTATATCACACTGTCACAGTGAGGGGAGAGGGGTATATCACACTGTCACAGTGAGGGGAGAGGGGTATATCACACTGTCACAGTGAGGGAGAGGGGTATATCATTCTGCACAGTGAGGGGAGAGGGGTATATCACTCTGCACAGTGAGGGGAGAGGGGTATATCACACTGTCACAGTGAGGGGAGAGGGGTATATCACACTGTCACAGTGAGGGGGAGAGGGGTATATCACACTGTCACAGTGAGGGGAGAGGGGTATATCACACTGTCACAGTGAGGGGAGAGGGGTATATCACACTGTCACAGTGAGGGGAGAGGGGTATATCACACTGTCACAGTGAGGGAGAGGGGTATATCACACTGTCACAGTGAGGGGAGAGGGGTATATCACACTGTCACAGTGAGGGGAGAGGGGTATATCACACTGTCACAGTGAGGGGAGAGGGGTATATCACATCTGTCACAGTGAGGGGAGAGGGGTATATCACACTGTCACAGTGAGGGGAGAGGGGTATATCACACTGTCACAGTGAGGGGAGAGGGGTATATCACACTGTCACAGTGAGGGGAGAGGGGTATATCACACTGTCACAGTGAGGGGAGAGGGGTATATCACACTGTCACAGTGAGGGGAGAGGGGTATATCACACTGTCACAGTGAGGGGAGAGGGGTATATCACACTGTCACAGTGAGGGGTAGAGGGGTATATCACACTGTCACAGTGAGGGGAGAGGGGTATATCACACTGTCACAGTGAGGGGAGAGGGGTATATCACACTGTCACAGTGAGGGTAGAGGGGTATATCACACTGTCACAGTGAGGGGAGAGGGGTATATCACACTGTCACAGTGAGGGGAGAGGGGTATATCACACTGTCACAGTGAGGGGAGAGGGGTATATCACACTGTCACAGTGAGGGGAGAGGGGTATATCACACTGTCACAGTGAGGGGAGAGGGGTATATCACACTGTCACAGTGAGGGGAGAGGGGTATATCACACTGTCACAGTGAGGGTAGAGGGGTATATCACACTGTCACAGTGACGGGAGAGGGGAATATCACACTGCACAGTGAGGGGAGAGGGGTATATCACACTGCACAGTGAGGGTACAGGGGTATATCACACTCACAGTGAGGGGAGAGGGGTATATCACACTGTCACAGTGAGGGGAGAGGGGTATATCACACTGCACAGTGAGGGTACAGGGGTATATCACACTGTCACAGTGAGGGGAGAGGGGTATATCACACTGTCACAGTGAGGGTAGAGGGGTATATCACACTGTCACAGTGAGGGTACAGGGGTATATCACACTGTCACAGTGAGGGTACAGGGGTATATCACACTGCACAGTGAGGGGAGAGGGGTATATCACACTGTCACAGTGAGGGGAGAGGGGTATATCACACTGCACAGTGAGGGGAGAGGGGTATATCACACTGTCACAGTGAGGGGAGAGGGGTATATCACACTGTCACAGTGAGGGGAGAGGGGTATATCACACTGTCACAGTGAGGGGAGAGGGGTATATCACACTGTCACAGTGAGGGGAGAGGGGTATATCACACTGCACAGTGAGGGGAGAGGGGTATATCACACTGTCACAGTGAGGGGAGAGGGGTATATCACACTGTCACAGTGAGGGGAGAGGGGTATATCACACTGCACAGTGAGGGTACAGGGGTATATCACACTGTCACAGTGAGGGGAGAGGGGTATATCACACTGTCACAGTGAGGGTACAGGGGTATATCACACTGTCACAGTGAGGGGAGAGGGGTAAATCACACTGTCAATGGATGTTCAAAGGAAAGTAAGGATTACTTAGTGTTGTATTCTTTGGGGGCTGTATTTGAATTAATGGTTGCTAAGATTTTCACTGTATGTTTTAAAAAGGTTAACTTGAGTTCATAGAATAAACATTGTTTTGCTTTAAAAAATACTTTTCCATTTCTGCTGTACCACACCTGTAGAGTGGGACGTGTGCTCCCCGTACAACAATCTATTGAAAGTTGTGGGTCAGGTGAACTCCATCATACACTTTGGGGTTCTCAAAACCCTGGCCCATAACAGCGACTGGATACAGCATTTGGGAGAATGGGATCAAAGGCAATGGGGAGAAGGCAGGATTAGGCTATTGAGTTGGATGATCAGCCATGATCGTGATGAATGGCGGAGCAGGTTCGAAGGGCCAAAAAGCCTCCTCCTGCTCCTATCTTCTGTGTATCTATGTATCTATGAAAGGGGCCCACAAAGTTTATATGGAGGCGAGAGCACGGACAACCTGATGATTCCCACAGATGGAGCGGTGCTGCATGAGACACACAACTTCTGGTGTGCCTGACACTGGACACAGTGCTGGGCCTCCCGCTTGATGTCCGAATCGGTGCCGAGTCACCAGGCCTGGGTGTCCATTGTGGAGGTCCATCAAGGGCAGGCCACGTCCACATTCAGGTCCTCAAAGGACGTCTTCTATGTTGAACTCCAACAGCTTTGTGGTGTAGGTCTTCAGGTTCTGTGGTAAAGCCCGGTGCTGAGCCCCATACTGCACCATGTGGGTCAGCTTGTGTCCACCAGCGAATACAGGGATCCGTCACAGACAATGGAGGGTGGCAATGACCTCACCGGCCGCCGCTGGTGTATGTGGCCTGGTTGGCAGGGGCAGACATCTTAACAAGTCGTCGTGGGGAATCTTGGCCCTGGAGCGGTGTTCCAAAACATAGTCATATGCAATGCCAATTGATGGGTGCAGGTGGAAGCAATGGGGGGAAATCGCTCGGTCTTCCTTGAAGAGCCCAAGTACGGGCTTGTGGTCCGTGAGAATGGTGAAGTGATGCCCGCAGACGTATTGAATAAATTTCTTGACCCCGGACACGACAGCCAAACCCTCCTTCTCGATCTGCGCAGATCGCTTCTCTGCATCGGTCAACATTTGTGAGGCGAAGGCGATGGATCGTTCAGATCTGTTGTCCATGGTGTGGGCCAGCATGCCCCCGACGCCGGACGTAGAAGCGTCACAGGTCAACAGGAGTGGTGGTGAGGGGTGGAAGTGGGTCAGCAGTCTTGATGAGGAGAATTGTTGTGAAAGCCGCCTGTTGCTCTCGGGCCCACAGTACAGCACAGTACAGCCCTTTGGCCCTCGATGTTGTGCCGAGCAATGATCACCCTACTCAAACCCACGTATCCACCCTATACCCGTAACCCAACAACCCCCCCTTAACCTTACTTTTTAGGACACTACGGGCAATTTAGCATGGCCAATCCACCTAACCCGCACATCTTTGGACTGTGGGAGGAAACCGGAGCACCCGGAGGAACCCCACGCACACACGGGGAGGACGTGCAGACTCCACACAGACAGTGACCCAGCCGGGAATCGAACCTGGGACCCTGGAGCTGTGAAGCATTTATGCTAACCACCATGCTACCGTGCTGCCTATGGTAGGAATAGGCATGCTGGAATACATGCTGGAATATAGCGCACGCGGAGTAAACCCCAAAGGGCAGGCGGGTATATTCATATTGCCCTCTGTGCGCGTTCACGGTTATGAAGCTTCTGGACTCGGGGGCCAGGACCAACTGGAGATACGTGTGATTCACGTTGAGTTTTGTAAACCTGCAACCTCTGCCTAGCTTCGTGTAAAAATCCTCGACCCTAGCGACTGGATAACGGTCCGGTCGAGACACATGGTTGACCGTCATCTAATCGTCACCAAAGAAGCACACTGATCTATCTGGTTTCAAGACAGGGGCGATCAGCGCCGCCCAATCGGAGAACTGCTCCGGGTGAATGATGCCTAAACTCTCCATCCAGTCCAATGCAGCATCTACCTTGGGAAGGAAGGCATTGGGGACAGGTTGGGGGAGGAAGTAGTGCAGTTGAGCCATCTGGTCCACGTTTATTCGGGCCACAGTCCCTTTGACTGTGCCCAAACCCTCCTGGAATTCTTTTTTTTTTAAATTTAGAGTACCCAATTCATTTTTACCAATTAAGGGGCAATTTAGCGTGGCCAATCCAACTATCCTGCACATCTTTGGGTTGTGGGAGTGAAACCCACGCAGATACGGGGAGAATGTGCAAACTCCACATGGACAGTGACCCAGAGCCGGGATTGGACCTGGGACCTCGGCACCGTGAGGCAGCAGTGCTAACCACTGTACTACCGTGCTGGCCCCACCCTTTTGGAATTCTGATGGAAATCTTGTCAGAACACCTTCAAGGCCATGTAAGTGCATGCGGCACACCCACAGCCAATCAAACCGCAGGTGGAGTAACCAGTCATGCCCCAATAAACTCGGACCGCTCCCATGGATTAACACCAGAGGAAGATTCACCAATTGTTGGCCACATTGAACATAGAACATAGAACAGTACAGCACAGAACAGGCCCTTCGGCCCTCGATGTTGTGCCGAGCAATGATCACCCTACTTAAACCCACGTAACCCGTATACCCGTAACCCAACAATCCCCCCCCCCCATTAACCTTACACTACGGGCAATTTAGCATGGCCAATCCACCTAACCCGCACATCTTTGGACTGTGGGAGGAAACCGGAGCACCCGGAGGAAACCCACGCACACACGGGGAGGACGTGCTGACTCCACACATAGAACATAGAACAGTACAGCACAGAACAGGCCCTTCGGCCCTCAATGTTGTGCCGAGCCATGATCACCCTACTCAAACCCACATATCCACCCTATACCCGTAACCCAACAACCCCCCCCCTTAACCTTACTTTTATTAGGACACTACGGGCAATTTAGCATGGCCAATCCACCTAACCCGCACATCTTTGGACTGTGGGAGGAAACCGGAGCACCCGGAGGAAACCCACGCACACAGGGGGAGGACGTGCAGACTCCACACAGACAGTGACCCAGCCGGGAATCGAACCTGGGACCCTGGAGCTGTGAAGCATTGATGCTAACCACCATGCTACCGTGAGGCCGGAACAGTTGAAGTGCCGGCTATTGCCAGTGATTGCCCTATATAAGAGCCTAGCATTGGCGTCCACGGGGTCAGCAATTGCAAGTGAGGCTGAATGCAGTGAAACGTCGGGTGACTGACCACAGACCTTGCTGGCCCAGTGTCGAGTTCCATGCAGATTGGGTGCCCATTAATTTGTCGGGAGATCCAGATGGGCATCACTCTTGGCACAGCCACGCAGTGTAGCTGTTGGTAGGTGCTGTCATCATCTCCCACATTGTAAACTCTGCTTCGTGGAGGGTGGTGGGTCGGCGGGCGGGATAATCCTGCGCAGCCTCCTGTTCCCTGGTCCGAGCGCCCTGTTGCGGCCCTGCTGGTCGGTGGTTGAATTCTTGTTCCTCATGGTCGGAGGAGGATGTGTCGTTCCCGGTCTCTATCATGGTGGCCCATGCTCCTCTGGTCGGTGTCCCATTGTCGAGGGCCAGCTCCCTCAGTTCTAGCCGAGTGTGATAAGCACTTCTTTTGGCATCTCAGACTGAACACTGCGAGCCCCTGGAGTTCCTTCACCCCTTGTTCGCCGCTCTCTCTGGGGCTGGCTATCTCCACTGCACCACCGGTCCAGGTGGGCCCCAGCTAGTCATTTCCGTGCTCGTATCGCGGAATCCACACATCAAGCGGTCTCAGAGTGTCTCATTTAGTGTGGCAAAGTCTCAGCATTTTTCGCAGATGGGCCAGGAAGTCATTCACCGACTTGGCCTGGGTCTAAGCAGCCACGTGAACCCGGAAACTGCATCCGATCAGCGGAGGTTTTGGGACTAGGGCCACCGGGGCAATGGTACAGGTGAGCAAGGCCCTTTATCACACTGCAGGTAGACGCTCCGCAAGCCTTAGCAACACCACAATTTGTCTCTCATCTCCAGTAATTGCATTCATTTAAAAAAAATATTTAATGCGTTCCACATAGTGTCCCCAATTATCTGTACCCGTCATAAAAGGCTCTGGCTTTCCAATATGTGGAATTTCAGCAGTTAGTGGGGCCTCCCAAAGCCCAGGTGTGGTCGTCCGGTCGCCCAGAAATCGGTGTCGACAGCAGCTACACTGAATCCCCGTCGCCAGTGTTGAATCCGTGGTAAGCAGAACGCATAGACGATAAGTGGAAATGTGAATCCATACAGTGCAGGAGGAGGCCATTCGGCCCATCAACTCTGCATCGACCCCTGAAAGAGTACTCCACCCAAGACCACTGCCCCACCCTATTCCTATAACCCTTTATCCTAACCATCCCTGGACACTAAGGGGAAATTTATCATGGCCAATCCACCTAATCTGCATAGGGGCTGGTTTAGCATAGTGGGCTAAACAGCTGGCTTGTAATGCAGAACAAGGCCAGCAACACGGGTTCAATTGCTGTACCGGCCTCCCCGAACAGGTGCCGGAATGTGGTGACTAGGGGCTTTTCACAGTATCTTCATTGAAGCCTACTTGTGACAATGAGTGATTATTGTTATTATCTTTTGACTGTGGGAGGAAACCGGAGCACCTGGAGGAAACCGATGCAGGCACGGGGAGAAAGTGCAAACTCCACAGAGTCCAGAATTGAACCCAGGTCCCTGGAGCTGTGAGGCAGCAGTGCTAACCACTGTGCCGCCCATATTAACGAACAAAGTTTATTACGATATGAATCCAAAATTCCTCCACTCACCTAATGGTCTCCTTCCCCAATCTGCCCCCAGGCCAGGGTTTTTATTCGGGTTGGGGCTCTCCCTGTTGAGGGAAAATGCCGCCCCCTTAAAGGTGAAGTGCATATTCCAAGGAGGTCACGGGAAACTGAATGGTCCTAATCCCGGGACCTTCATTGGGGTTATAACATATTAACTCACAGCACGTCCTCATAGTCTCAGGGTTACACTGAGTCATGGTCCAGAAATGCCTGAAATGTAGTTGATTCAATAATCCCTCCATAGTCACGCCCCTCCACATCTGTGGAATATTTCCTCTTTTCTTTCAAACTTTTGTGAGGACCATGAAGAATCCAGCACGGGATTGTAGAGTCAAACATAAAGTAACTTTATTCACACCGAGTATGTACACAGGGCCAATAGTTCACGACTGGTTCCTTCTCCAGTTGGTACCACAATGGTCAGCTCTATTTATACAGCTGTGCTGCTAATGATTGCCCCACCCCCCTCTCATTGGGGAGCTCATATCCCCCAAGTAACATGGGGTAACCAATTGTCCCCAGCCAATAGGATCCAGGCGGGCTCTAACATCCCTCCCCCCAAAGTCCGAGGCTACCCCCGAAGACCCTGGCAAAGGAGGACGTCAGACACTTTTGACATCAGGCTAGGCGTCATGCGCACAAAGCGCTGGGCAGGGGCGGCATATAAACGAGACGGCGAACTGCGCTTCCGAGATGAACGGCTGCAAGTCCGTGTGCCGGAACCGAGGGCTCCCCCTCAGAAGCTCCCTGTGTGTCCACCTCCGAGTCGGATTCAAGAACCTCCATCATCGCGGTGTCCCTACATCCATGAGGGTCTGTAACCAACCGAACAGGCCACGAGCACAGTGTTAAAGGCTGATCTTGAGGATGCGCATCCACGGTGTCGGAATCTGGTAGCTGCTGCGGCTGGAGAAACAATTTTTTTTTTTTTACATATAATTTACAGAGCAGAAGGAGGCCATTCAGCCCATCGAGTCTGCACCGGCTCCTGGAAAGAGTACCCTACCCAAGGTTAACACCTCCACCCTATCCCCATAACCCAGTAACCCCACCCAACACGAAGGGCAATTTTGGATACTAAGAGCAATTTATCATGGCCAATCCACCTAACCTGCACATCTTTGGACTGTGGGAGGAAACCGGAGCACCCGGAGGAAACCCACGCACACACGGGGAGGACGTGCAGACTCCGCACAGACAGTGACCCAAGCCGGAATCGAACCTGGGACCCTGGAGCAGTGAAGCGATTGTGCTATCCACAATGCTACCGTGCTGCCCACTAGGAATCTGCGAAAGAGATCCTCCTGGATCTAATGTGGTCCAAATGCTTATGTTGAACATGGGATTGCACCTGGTAAGAGATTGGCCCTGTTTGTCGAAGGATAATGCCGGAGATCCACTGAGCGCGGTGGCAAAATTGCGAACAAACACCAGGTAGAGCCCCGGACGCAAACTGACGGACCAGCCGATGTCGGGAAGGGCAATGCCCCTTCTGTTCCTGATTTTGGCGCACTTGCGTGCCAATGTCCGGAAAAACAATGCTGAGGTGGGTACAAAGTCTACGTCCCGTTAGGAGTTCCACAGGAGCTACCCCAGTCACAACATGTGGTGTGGTCCTGTAACAAAACAAAAATGAGCCAGTCTAGTGTCCTTGAACCCAGATGACTGTTTCCTAAGACTCTGATTTAATGTGCACCGCTCGCTCCGCCAAACCATTGGAAGCCAGGTGGTACAGGGCGGGGCGGATATACCTTATACTGTTTATCTTCACAAAGCCCACAAACTCCTCACCCGTGAAAGGATTGCCATTGTCAGTGACAAGCTCCTCGGGGGGAACCATGCTTAATTACTCTTAATAGGCGGCAGCCAATGGTTGATTAATAAATCATCCTCTAAGTAACAGACATCCCTTTGAACAAACCTGTGGGTCTCAGCTGAGAATTAGAAACCAATGAGAGTAAATGAGGGATTAAACCAGAGATAACTGTAACCAAAGCTTTGTTCCTTAATTCTTGAATGATCTATTGGTTTGTGTTTCAAGTGATTTCTTTATGCTTTTTGCCATGAGTTTGACCCTTCTACATATCGTTTGATATTTAATTTCTAAAGTTTTGATTCAGTTCTGAACCGAGTGTATTGAAGTGAATAATTAGCAATAAAATTGTATTTTTATACCTCCAAACAACCGGAATATTGACTCCCACAAGAAGATTCAATCATCGTCGCCAGTTTTGTGAGGACCATGAAGAATCCAGCACGAGTTTATAGAGTCAAACATGGAGTAACATTATTTACAAGAATATGTCCACCAGGCCAGTCGTTCACTATTGGTTCCCTCTCTAGTACGTACCACACTGATCAGCTCTAGTTACATAACTGCACAGCTAATGATTGTTCCACCCCCCTCTCATTGGGGGAGCTCGGATTAGAACAAGTCAACATGGATTTAGTATGGGGAGGTCGTGCCTGACGAACCTGTTAGAATTCTTTGAGGAGGTGACAAGTAGGTTAGACCAGGGAAACCCAGTGGATGTGGTCTATCTGGATTTCCAAAAGGCCTTTGATAAGGTGCCACACAGGAGGCTGCTGAGTAAGGTGAGGGCCCATGGTGTTCGAGGTGAGCTACTGGCATGGGTTGAGGATTGGCTGTCTGACAGAAGGCAGAGAGTTGGGATAAACGGTTCTTTTTCGGAATGGCAGCCGGTGACCAGCGGTGTCCCACAGGGTTCAGTGTTGGGGCCGCAGCTGTTCACCATATATATTAATGATCTGGATGAAGGGACTGGGGGCATTCTAGCAAAGTTTGCCGATGATACAAAGTTAGGTGGTCAGGCAGGTAGTGCTGAGGAAGTGGGGAGGCTGCAGAAGGATCTAGACAGTTTGGGAGAGTGGTGCAGGAAATGGCTGATGCAATTCAACGTGAGAAAATGTGAGGTCTTGCACTTTGGAAAAAAGAATCCAAGCATAGACTACTTTCTAAACGGTGAGAAAATTCATAATGCCAAAGTACAAAGGGATCTGGGAGTGCTAGTCGAGGATTCCCTAAAGGTAAACATGCAGGTTGAATCTGTGATTAAGAAAGCGAATGCAATGTTGTCATTTATCTCAAGAGGGTTGGAATATAAAAGCAGCGATGTGCTACTGAGCCTTTATAAGGCTCTGGTTAGGCCCCATTTGGAGTACTGTGTCCAGTTTTGGGCCCCACATCTCAGGAAGGACATACTGGCACTGGAGCGTGTCCAGCGGAGATTCACACGGATGATCCCTGGAATGGCGGGTCTAACATATGATGAACGGCTGAGGATCCTGGGATTGTATTCATTGGAGTTTAGAAGGTTAAGGGGAGATCTAATAGAAACTTACAAGATAATACATGGCTTAGAAAGGGTGGACGCAAATAAACTGTTTCCGTTAGGCGAGGAGACGAGGACCCGTGGGCACAGCCTTAGAATTAGAGGGGGTAAATTCAGAACAGAAATGCGGAGACATTTCTTCAGCCAGAGAGTGGTGGGCCTATGGAATTCATTGCCGCGGAGTGCAGTGGAGGCCGGGACGCTAAATGGCTTCAAGGCAGAGATAGATAAATTCTTGATGTCGCGAGGAATTAAGGGCTACGGGGAGAATGCTGGTAGGTGGAGTTGAAATGCCCATCAGCCATGATTGAATGGCGGAGTGGACTCGATGGGCCGAATGGCCTTACTTCCACTCCTATGTCTTATGGTCTTATGGTCTTATTCCCCAAGTAACATGGGGTAACATTTAATTGGACCCAAAATATAACAAGGGGTAACCAATTATTCCAAGCCAATAGGATCCGGGCAGGTTATAACACAAACCTTTGGATTTTCTGCATTAATCTAATACTGGCCTCGTGAATATGCCAACAGTGACCCAATTCACATCCCATCTTGTGACCCAATGAGGGTCACATGGGACTATTGCCTGGCTCTGTCAGAAATGTAGATATTTACTTCTTCCTTAACTACTCTCAGAGTTAAATGCAATCAGTGTTCAGCCAGAAGTTGTTATTTCACAATGGAAACCAAGGTGACCTCGCTCAACTTCTCCACGCTATTTGAGAAGATTCTTTGCACTATTCCCTCGTGTTTTACTGCCTTATTTTCAGTGTGTGTCGTATCCAGAGCTAAACATGCCTCATAGGCCCTGCCTTTCACTCACTAACACCTGTTGTGAATGTAGGAACTTAAAATGAAACAAGCTCCAAGAATAGCAAAGGAAGTCTGAGAATAGTTCAACTACATGTTTGACCTGGTCAAGCAGTGAGGTGGAACCTTGCTACTTCAGAGCCTCTATGGGGAACAGACACTGCTCAATAATCTCTCCAGAGACCTTTGACAGTATCAACACCTGAGTTCAAATCTAAACTCCACCCAGAGGGGTCCTGACTGATCTCAGCTCACTGCTACTGGGCCTTTCACTCAGAGTCATTGAGGTTTACAGCATGGAAACAGGCCCTTTGGCCCAGCTTGTCCATGCTGCCCAGTTTCTATCACTAACCCATATCCCTCTATACCCAGTTTTCCCATATAACTGTCTGTTTTTCAAATGATAACACAGTACCCACCTCCACTACTGCATCTGGAAACACGTTCCAAACACTCACCACCCTCTGTGTGAAAGAATTGGCCCTCTGGGCCCTTTGTATCTCTCCCCTCTCACCCTAAACCTAAGCCCTCCAGTTTTAAACTTTGGGAAAAGATGTTGACTATCTACCGATATAGTGGCACAGTGGTTAGCACTGCTGCCTCACAGCTCCAGGATCCCGGGTTCGATTTTGGCTTGTGTCACTGTCTGTCCCTTTACCTCTTCCATGGTTCAGGTTCAGCAGCGTTTCACTTGCAACTCTTCCAATTTGGTCCACTGCATTCGCTGCTCCCAATGTGGTCTCCTCTATATCGGAGAGACCAAACGCAGACTGGGTGATCGCTTTGCTGAGCGTCTTCGGTCTGTGCGCATTCAGGACCCTTAATCCAGTGAGATCATGATTCATCTGTGCCTCATCTACCCGTCCTCCAATAACATTAGCTCTACTTTTACAATCATGACCCCTTGTTCCAGATACGGTTCATAGAATCCCCACTGTGCAGAAGGAGGCCATTCGGCCTATCGAGTCCACACTAAACCTCTGAAAGAGCATCCTACTTACACCTACTCCCCTGTCCTATCCCTGTAACTCTGTAACGCGGCCTAACCTTTGGACACTAATGGGCAAGTTAGCATGGCCAATCCACCTAACCTGCACATCTTTAGACACTTAAGGGCCAATTGATCAATGCCAATCCGCCTAACCTTTGGGGCAGCACGGTAGCATGGTGGTTAGCATAAATGCTTCACAGCTCCAGGGTCCCAGGTTCGATTCCCGGCTGGGTCACTGTCTGTGTGGAGTCTGCACGTCCTCCCCGTGGGTTTCCTCCGGGTGCTCCGGTTTCCTCCCACAGTCCAAAGATGTGCGGGTTAGGTGAATTGGCCATGCTAAATTGCCCGTAGTGTCCTAATAGTAAGGTTAAGGGGGGGAGTTGTTGGGTTACGGGTATAGGGTGGATACATGGGTTTGAGTAGGGTGATCGTTTCTCGGCACAACATCGAGGGCCGAAGGGCCTGTTCTGTGCTGTACTGTTCTATGTTCTATGTTCTAACCTGCACATATTTGGACAGCGGAAGGAAACCGGAGCATCCGGGGGAAACCCACGCAGACACGGGGAAAAAGTGCAAACTCCACACAGTCAGCCAAGGCCATAATTAAACCCAGGGCCCTGGCACTGTGAGGCAGCAGTGCTAACCACTGTGCCTTTGTGCCACCCATCAGGCTCTGATTGGTGGACTTCACCTTTAGAGCAGGTAGACAGTTTTCCTGAAGTTGAGGGGTGGTAGAGACTTAGAGCAGTTCAGACATATATCTTTGAATTGGTGTGAGGTTTCTGAACCCCCATTGAGCAAAACAGCAGCCATGTATCTGACATTCAGCCTAGTGGAAGGCTGAGGTTGCTGACCTTACTTTGGGGTGCAAGACTGCAAAGCCTTCAGCGAGGTGACGTGGAGGCGCTAGCCAACGGCCATCGAGGGGAGCAGTGGGGTGAAGTGTTGGCTTGTGTAGACTTGAGAGATGATCAGACACTTCCAACACTGATGAAAGTTCAACTCAATTTTATTAACTACTTCTAACTAACTAACACACGATGACTGTGGGTCTAAATGATGCTAACTTAAACTAGAGACCTAAGCCTTGTCCGAACCAGTTGATTCTCTCAGCACGTGGTGTGAGTCTGTGCTGGGCTGGATGAGTTCTTGTTACATTGAGAGGCAGCACCCAGAATGAGCAGGAACCATGGTGCCCTCTGCCTTTATAGTGTGTGTATTCTAACTGGTGATTGGCTGCGGTGTTTGTACATGTTGATTGGTCCCTGTGTGTGTCCATCAGTGTGTGTCTGCACCATGATATATTGGTATATATTATGACATGGGGCAACTCCTGGCCTCCAGGCCAGGGCTGAGAAAGTCAGGTGGGCAAACAACCAAATAAGAGAGGCCAGGACAGATAAAGTCAGCAACCAGGAGCACATGTGGTCAAGGCTCAAGGCTCGAGGCCTAGTCACCCGAGCGAGAGGTGGGCAATCAGGAGGTACGAAGGCTAGGCAAGTGCCAGCATCGTGGTATTCGGGGTGCAACAACCTGTGGGATGACTTGACCAGAACCAAAGGCCAGGGCTGAGAGTGAGAGGGCTGGGCGGCAACGAGACCTGATGACAAGGGGCAGAGAACCGAGGCTGGGCCAGATAGCCAGCAGCAGTAGCCAAGCAGCCAGCCAGAAACACATACAGTAGTCAAGGTTTGAGGCTTGGCCACCCAAGCAAAAGGTATAAGCAGTCGGAAGGTGCGAAAGCCAGGCAGGTGCCAGCGTCATGGCTTTGGGGAGCAGTGGGACACCGAGACTGGAGGCCAGGGTTGAGAGTGGGTTGTGTGGCAAGTAATTGTGTTTTGGAACGTCAACTTGGAATTCAGTCATTCTTAATTCAACACAAGGTCCAGTTGCTAATGCCCACAAAGCAACAGAAAAACAAAGAAAATAGGAGCAATAGAAGGCCATTCAGCCCTTCAAGTCCGCTGTCATTCATTATGGTCAGGGCAGATCATTCAACTATTCAGTTGCCTGATCCCGTCTTCCCCCACATAACCTTTAATCCCCTTCACCCCAAGTACTGTATCTAACTGCTTCTTGCAAACATGTAGGGTGGTATTCTCTGGTCCACCAGCCGAGTTTTCCTGGGCCTGCAGCGGGATTCTCTTTTCCTGCCACCTACCAATGGGATTTCCCATAGTGACCACCCCATGCCGCATCCACAGGCGTGGCTGCGCTGTTGGCGAATCAGAGAATCCCACCGGCAGAGCATCCAACACACAATATTTTGCCTCAACTACTTCCTGTGACAGCAAATTCCAAAGGCTGACACTCTTTGGCCGAAGAACGTTCTTCTCATCTCAGTTCTGAATGGTTTACCCCATATCCTTAGACTGTGATCCCCCCCCCCCCCCCGCCCCCCGCCCCCCCATCCATCTGGATGCACCACCATTGAGAACATCCTTCCTGGATCTACCCTGTCTAGTCCTGTTAGAGTTTTACAGGTTTCTATGAGATCCCCCCTCATTCTTCTGAACTTCAGCGAATACAACCCGAACCAACTCAATCTTTCATACAGCAGTCCCATCATCCCAGGAACAGGCTGCTGCACTCTCTCAAGAGCAAGAACATCCTTCCTCAGATAAGGAGACCAAAAACTGCACACAATATTCCAGGTGTGGCCTCACCAATGTTCTGTATAATTGCAGTGAGATATCCCTGCTCCTGTACACGAATCCTCTTGCAATGGAGAAATATACCATTTTCTTTCTTTACCGCCTGCTGCACCTGCATGCTTACCTCCAGTGACTAGTGCACGACATCCAGGTCTCGTTGCACATTCTCCTATCCTAACTTATGGCCATGCAGATAAAAATCTCTCTTCCCATTTTTGCCACCAAAGTGGATAAAATCACATTTATCAAAATTATATTTAATCTGCCATTCATTTGCCCACCCACTCAACTTGTCCAAATCATACTGAAGGATCTCTGTATCCTCCTCACAACTCACCCTCCCACCAAGCTTTGTGTCATTTGCAAATTTGGAGATATTACATTTTGTTCCCTTATCCAAATCATTAATATATATTGCGAATAGCTGGTGTCCAAGCACTGATCCCTGTGGTACCCCACTAGTCTGCCAATTTGAAAAAGACCCGTTAATTCCTGCTCTTTGTTTCCTGTCTTCCAACCAGTTTTCCATCCATGTCAATACACTACTCCCAATCACATGTGCTTTAATTTTACATGCTAATTTCTTATGTGGGACTTTGTCAAAAGCCTTCAGAAAGTCCAAATAAATTACATCCACTGACTCCCCCTTGTCATCTCTACTAGTTACATCCTCGAAGAATTCCAGTAGATTTGTCAAGCATGATTTCCCTTTCGTAATTCCATGCTGACTTTGTCCAATCCTGCCACTGTTTTCTAATTGCTCTGCTGCAGAAGCAATAGAAGCTCATCCAAATCTCCGAACCACTCTAACACCTTTTCAGCATCAGCCTCCCAGTAATAGTATTGAAACTTTAGCAACGCCAAGCCCGCTAATTGTCTCTCCCTCTGGAGCAATGTCCACCTGATCCTCAGGCCCAAATAAACCTAGTTACCAGAAGGTCAATCTCTTTGAAAAATGCCTTGGGCAAGAATATCGGAAGGCACTGGAATAAAAATTAAAATCTCGGCAAGATAATCATTTTAACCGATTGCACTCGTCGCTTCAGCGGTAATTTGCAGGTTTGCTTTGACCTTTGCCACCAGGTTCGTATAATTCAACCTCCGGAGTTTCCCACAGTCCCTTGCTATCTGGATACCTAAATACTGAAAATGACTTCCAGTTAGCCGGAACGGCACTCCCCTAATCCCCCTCGCTGCCTCAGCAACACAACCACAAAGTATTCACTCTTTCCTATGTTTATCTTGTAAGCAGGTGAGGCCCCAAAACACTGCAAGATTCCCATAATGTTACACCTCCGGATCCCTCACATATAATAGTAAATCATCGGCCTACAGCGAGACCCTGTCTTCCACCCCACCTCTAACTATTCCTCCCCATGTATTCGAGAACCTCATGGCTGTGGTTAGTGGCTCTATTGCTAATGCAAGCAGCAAAGGTGACAATGGACATCCCTGCCTGGTACCCCGGTGAAGACGAAAGGGGGCGGAGGTAATTTTGTTCGTGCAAACACTGGTAAATGGGGCCATATATAATGGCCACACCCCATGCTACAAAGCCCGGCCCAAATCCAAATTTTTCTAAAACCACAGATGGGCCCCTCTTCCCGGTCGAATGCCTTCTTCACGTTGAGGCAGTTGTCTCACATTCGCTGTCAACCTCCGCCTCTTACCGAAACCCGTTTGGTCTTTCCCCACCATCTCCGGCAGACAAGGTCCAGTCTTAACGCCAACACCTCAGCGAACAGCTTTGTGTCCAAAATTTAATAGGAAGATTGATCAATATGACCCACAGTCTTGTCATTTTTCGAGAGCAGGGAAATTGAAGCCTGCCTCAGTGTCTGTGGCAAAGCCCCTTTCTCCAAGGAATCTCTGAACATCCCGAACAATAGAGGGGCTAATGGGCCTATGAATTTTTTATAAAATTCCACCGTAAACCAGCCAGGTCCTGGTGCCTTTCCCGACCGCACTAGTTTCATCACCTGCTTGATCTCATCCAACTCCAGCGGACTTTCAAGGTCCTCTCGTAACTCCTCCTACACTTGGAATTCCAGGAATTCCACCATATCTTTCTCATCCTGTGGAGGATCCGACCTGTATAAATTTAGGTCAAATATCTTAAATACCTCATTTACCATCTCCTGATCTGAGACTCCCCCCCCCCCCCCCCCCCCCCCCCCCCCGCCCCCCCCCCCCCAACCCCATCCTGTGTCCAAATCTGGGGAATCTCCCTCTCAGCCTCCTGTTTCCTCAGTTGTTATGCCAGGAGCCGACTTGCCTTCTCCCCATATTCGTAAATAGCCGCTTTAGCTCGCCTTAACTGTCGTACCGCCCTATCTGTCGTGATCAGATTAAAATGCGCTTGCTGATACCTCCTCTCCACTATTCTTGAACTGATATCACTGCCAGCAGCCGTTTCATGAACATTGTATCATCCCAATTCAGGGCGTTAACATTCACCAACACCACCTGCATCCCTTCTCACCCCTTTGTTACTATAAGAAGTCTTACAGGTTTGTTTCAAATCATTAGCTTTTGGAACACTGCTCCTTCCTCAGGTGAATTCACCTGAGGAAGGAGCAGTGCTCCGAAAGCTCGTGTTTGAAAGAAACCTGTTGGACTTTAACCTGGTGTTGTAAGACTTCTTACTGTGCTCACCCAGTCCAACGCCGGCATCTCCACATCATGGCTATCTCGTTACTATAACACACCTCCCTCCAGCATCTGCTGATACCTTTTCCAAATAAAACCTGACCCTTTTATTAATAAGGATTGTCACCCCTCAGGCCCTGCAATCAAATCCCGAGTGGCACATTCCAGGTGGCCATTCAGTTTGGGGGTCGCTTATCTTCGCACTCCCCCCACCCCCCCAGTCTTGAGTCAGTAGTTACCACTGCGAAAGGTCATAACTCCACCAATGATTCCCAGGCCACAGGCCAACCTAATCCCACCTAAATGGTGGAACAGAGAAAGGTGACTGGTTACTATCAGTTTCCCACACATCCCCCCCCCCTCCCCCACCCCAAGTCAAGAGATAACCTATTGTCTCTTCTAAACCCTCCCTTTCCTCCCTTTCTGGACACATCGAGCTTCACCAAACTGGCCCGATAAGTCGTAGTCCCATCCCCCACTTGGCTTCCGCTAACAAGCAAATTTTATCGTGCTAGTAAGATGCCTAACAGTGTTCTTTTACCTTTTTCAGGTATAAAAAGTCCATAAGGTCACCCAATCAGGCTGAGGCACGAGGCTGAGCGGACACTCTACATCCCAGCAGAACTTGCCTTTGGGTTATCAGTGAGACTAAGGCGACAGCATCCGCCTTCACCTCAGTCCGCAGCCCCAGCGAATCTGATACCCCGAAAATGGCCACAATGGACAAGGCTCCAGATGGATATTAATAACTGCTGACATGGTGTTAAAGAAGGAGACTCAAAAGTTCACCATCTTTGGACAAGACCAGAACATGTGGGTACGGTTGGCAGGAATCGCAGAGGTCCAGAGCATACTGGGTCAAACCCGGTCATTATGTGTAAATGCATGCAAATCCCCGATCGGGGCCCACCGATCCGTGGGTGGGCCTGTGCCGTGGGGGCACTCTATTCCTCCGCACCAGCCATTGTAACAGTCCGCGATGGCCGCTGCCGAGATGAACCCCCTGTGCATGTGCTGCGATGACGACAGCACGCGCTGGTGCTCCCGTGCATGTGCCAACACGTGCTGGCCGGCGGAGGCCCTTCTGCGCCGGTTATCCTGGTGCCAAGCCCCTTCCGCGCCGGCCGGCGCAGCGCAAACAACTCTGGAGCCGGCCTAGCCCCTGAGGGTGCAGCCTGATGCCGGAATGGTTCAGGCCACTCCTTCGCGCCAGAGTTGCCCCACCCCACCGGTTTTTGAAGAATCGTGCCCATTGAATTTGATGTATTGTACCAACCGGGCATACAGGGCCTCTGTTACGACATGGATGCACCTGTGCACCGAGGTCAGTGAGATCCAGGACAGGTTCCCACTCGGCACCTGGAAGCCTCAGCATCCGTGGCGTAAAATTTCAGGGCAACCGTCACTTTGACAGCCAATGGGAGCGGGTGTCCTCCCCCATACCACCTTGGTGCCAAGTATGCCATGATCTGGCAGATACGTTGCACTGTCTGCACCAGGGCTGCAGAGAACATTCACACAGCCTCAGTGCATCCCCCAGGGCTGCAGAGAACATTCACACAGCCTCAGTGCATCCCCCAGGGCTGCAGAGACCAATCTTGGTTTAATTCCGAAGTTCATTTCTCGGCTGCAAGGGGTGAATGTCAGACACGTTAGCACCCCCCCCCCACCCCTCCCCCGGTGCCCAGACCCTTCCCCAGCATGCCCCCTCCCTCCGCCCCCATCTCCACATCCACCCCTGGCCCTTCCTCCTGGCACTCTGCCCTTCGCACCCCTATCCCTGTTGGTGCCTGACACCATCTTGGTCCCGCCGCCCATCCCTGCTGCCAGGGCTACCGGTGGCTGGCCCTACCTATGCCAGCGGTACGCTCTGTTGTGGCCCCCCTCCGACACCCTCCCCCAGGGATGTTGAACTTGGGTGGGCCACGTGCTGTCCTGCCGTCGGGTGATGGCTGATTGGGTGGTTGCGGGGGGGGGGGGGGGGGGGGGGGGGGGAGGATGAAGGATGGGGTAGCGGGGAGGGGGCACCCATTTGGCCAGTCTCATTTTGCACAGCCACGGGCCACAGTCGACGGTCAGTGGGGTGAGCAGCAAGATGGCTGCCTTGCAGGCCGTGGCAATGGCGGTCCATGCCTGGACATCCTGGACCCATGGGGTCAACCCGACCTCATGGCTCATTCCCTGGGCACCCCCCACTGCCCCAGGGCCTGGCTGACCCCCACCCCTCCCCCAGGCCAGCCCTGCCAGTGACTGGCAGTCCATGTTTGTGCCTCTGCATGTCTTACCTCCTCTCTCTCTCCTTCATTGGCCACGTGTCTGTTTCCTCATTTTTTAAACCACAAGTGAACCTTGCTGCCAGTAATTCCCCAGGGGAGGCGGAGCATCACGGAAGCCCCGGATAATGCCGGGTCAGGCGGGATAATGATATGCCAGCGGTGTTTACTGTTCATGTAGAGTAGAACACATTGACACTGCTGACAAGGTACCGGAGAATTGGGCATGCGCCCGGTGCCCGCTATCATGGCTGATTCTCGGCCTGATCGCATTTCCCGATTCCGGTGTAAGCTGATGGAGAATGCCGCCCCTTAGCTCGCTTTCTCTTTCTCTCTCTCTCTCTCCCTCCACTCAACCTAACCCGCTGTGTGTTTCCAAGTTCCTCTGCTTTTACTCAGGCTTCCAGCAGCTGTAGGATTTTGCATTGGGATTTGACAGCAGAAATGGATGAGGTGGTGGGCAGCACGGTGGCACAGTGATTAGCACTGCTGCCTCACGGGGCTGAGGTCCCAGGTTAGATCCCGGCTCTGGGTTACTGTCCGTGTTTGCACATTCGCCCCCTGTTTGCGTGGGTTTCGCCCCCACAACCCAAAAAGATGTGCAGGGTAGGTGGATTGTGTTGGACCCAACAATTCTACGAACACGTGCTTGTAGGATTAGAATAGCGGTTTTAATATACTTACAACAGAGCCAGCCTGTTAGCCATTGAACTTTCGGTGATCTGGCTGGCTGACCCTGTGGCACGGATCTTTATACAGCAGCTCCAGGGGGAGGAGTCCTGGGCGGATACTGATACATATATTGATACATATATATACAGATTATAATACTGTGTGAACCTCATTCACCACATTCACCCCTTGTGTAAAAAATCGAGTCCGGCGGGGGTGGTGGCTCACAGAGTTAGTCTGTCCGATGGACGAATTGTTCGCTTCGATCTGCGGAGCACCGGGGTTGCAGCCTCTTGCGGTGGCTGGGTGGGTGTTGAGAGCTGGGGTACGATGGCAGACTCCGGGGCGGGTCTCGTCCGAACTTCATACACCTCTGGCTCAACCGGAGACTGGGGGCGGGCTGGTGCTGGCGCGTGGAACCGGTCGGGCGAGCTTGCGGAATCGGGGGCGCGAGGGGGCGGCAGCATAGGGAACGGGGTAAGGGGTTCCTCAGTGGGGGTAGGGGAGGAACTGGATCCAGCGGGTGCCAGGTCCCGAAGGGATACTGTGTCCTGGCGACCGTCCGGGAACTCCACGAATGCATACTGGGGGTTGGAATGGAGGAGGCGCACCTTTTCAACAAGGGGGTCAGTTTTGTGCCCCCTGACGTGCTTCCTCAGGAGAACTGGGCCTGCTGTCCTCAGCCACGCCGGAAGTGAGACTCCCGTGGTAGTGCCCCTAGAGAAAATGAAGAGTCGCTCGTGAGGGGTTTGATTTGTAGCTGTACAGAGGAGGGATCTGATTGCGAGGAGCGCGTCTGGGAGGACTTCTTGCCACTGGGAGACTTGGAGCTTTCTAGACTGGAGGGTCAGTAGGATGGTCTTCCAGACCGTCGCGTTCTCCCTCTCCACCTGCCCGTTCCCCCTGGGGTTGTAGCTGGTAGTCCTGCTCAAGGCGATGCCCTTGTCGAGCAGGTACTGACGCAACTCATTGCTCATAAAGGACAAACTCCGGTCGCTGTGCACGTAGCTGGGGAAACCGAACAGGGTGAAGACACTATGCAGGGCCCTAATGACTGTGTGGAAGGTCATATCAGGGCATGGACTGGCAAAAGGGAATCGGGAGAACTCATCGATGATGTTGAGGAAATAAATGTTCTTGTTAGTGGAGGGGAGTGGCCCTTTGAAATCGATCGCAAGGCGTTCAAAGGGCCTAGAAGCCTTGACCAGGTGAGCCCTGTCTGGTCTATAGAAGTGCGGTTTGCACTCCGCACAGATCGGGCAGTCCCTGGTGACCGCTTTTACCTCCTCGTTGGAGAAAGGCAGGTTTCGGGCTCTGATGTAGTGGGCGAGCTGGGTGACCCCTGGATGGCAGAGGTCCACGTGGATGGCTTTCAGATGGCTGATCTGCGCGCTGGCGCATGTCCCGCGGGATAGGGCATCCGAGGGCTCGTAGAGCTTCCCCGGTCGATATTTAATATCATAACTATAGGTGGAGAGTTCGATCCTCCACCAAAGGATTTTATCATTTTTTATTTAGCCCCTTTGCGAGTTGTCAAACATAAAGGCAACCGATCGTTGGTCGGTGATGAGGGTGAACCTCCTACCTGCGAGGTAGTGCCTCCAGTGACGAACAGCCTCCACGATGGCTTGTGCTTCCTTCTCGACAGAAGAGTGTCGGAGTTCTGAAGCGGATAGGGTACGGGAGAAAAATGCAACGGGCCTCCCTGCCTGATTTAAAGTGGCTGCTAGAGCTACCTCTGAGGCGCCGCTCTCAACCTGAAAGGGGGAGGATTCATCCACCGCCCGCATAGCTGCTTTGGCGATGTCCTCCTTGATGCAGCTGAAGGCCTGGCGCGCCTCAGCAGACAGGGGAAATCGTGTGGCCTTAAAGAGTGGGCGGGCTTTGTCCGCATATTGAGGGACCCACTGGGCGTAGTATGAAAAGAACCCCAAGCACCGTTTGAGGGCCTTGGGGCAATGGGGGAGGGGGAGTTCTAAGCCCTACCTGCATGCGGTCCGGGTCTGGGCCCAAGACTCCGTTCTCCACGACGTAGCCGAGGATGGCCAGTCTGTTTGTGCGGAAAACGCATTTCTCCTTGTTATTAGTGAGGTTTAATTTCTGTGCCGTCTGGAGAAAACAGTGGAGGTTGGCGTCGTGGTCCTGCTGGTCATAGCCACAGATGGTAACATTGTCCAGATACGGAAACGTGGCCCGCAGCCCATACTGGTCTACCATTCGGTCCATTGCTCGTTGGAACACCGAAACCCCGTTAGTGACGCCGAAGGGAACCCGGAGGAAATGGAAGAGGCGGCCATCGGCCTCGAACGCCGTGTAGTGGCGGTCCTCCGGGCGGATTGGGAGCTGGTGGTATGCAGACTTCAGATCCACCGTGGAAAATAACCGATATTGGGCGATCTGGTTAACCATGTCTGCAATTCTGGGGAGGGGATACGCGTCTAGGAGCGTAAAGCGATTTATGGTCTGGCTATAGTCGACGACCAGGCGAAAGTTTTCCCCGGTCTTGACGACCACCACCTGAGCTCTCCAGGGACTATTACTGGTCTCTGTGATCCCCTCACTGAGCAGCCTTCGGACCTCCGATCGGATAAAGACCCTATCCTGTAGGCTGTATCGCCTGCTGCGAGTAGCTACTGGTTTGCAATCTGGAGTGAGATTGGCGAAGAGAGGAGGGGTGGGCGATGCGCAGCGTGGTTAGGCTGCAGATAGTGAGTGGGGGCAGGGGCCCGCCGAAGCTGAGGGTGAGGCTCTTGAGGTTGCACTGGAAATCCAGGCCTAATAAGAGTGGCGCGCAGAGGTCAAGCAGGACATAAAGTTTAACTTTTGAATAACTAGCGCCTCGAATTGTGAGTGTAGCGACGGTGCGTCCTTGGATTTGGACTGAGTGGGAGCCCGAAGCGAGGGCGATAGTTTGGCTCACCGGAAAAATAGAAAGCGAACAGCGTCTTACCAGCTCTGGGTGTATAAAGATCTCGGTGCTCCCGGAGTCAAATAGGCATGGCATGCTATACCCGTTGATCTGGACCTCCGCCATCGAACTTCGTACATGCTTGGGGCGGGATTGGTCTAGGGTGACCGCGTTGAGTTGCGGGCCGCGTGATGAGTGCCCGGGGAAGTCGTAGTCTTCAGATGAGCTTTCTGAGCATGCCGATGCAGATGGGGCCCGTGGATCGCACGTGGTGAGTGGCGAGGAAGATGGCGGCCCCCATGGATCGCACGTGGCGGGAGGGGGTGGAGTCGGGGCGAAGGCCGCAGTGTTTCGGGCCCCGCGGGCCCGCTGGTGTCGGGAGCGATTTGTTCTCTCTACTGCGGAGTTAAAAACTGGGTCTTTTTCGCGAGGCACACTCTGGCATAGTGGCCTTTCTTCCCGCAGCTGCTGCAGGTCGCGGATCGGGCTGGGCAGTGCTGCCGCGGGTGCTGGCTTTGGCCACAGAAATGGCAGGCTGGGGCAGCTGAGTAGCTGGTTGGAGCAGCTGAGTAGCTGGCTGGGGCAGCAGAGTAACTGGCTTTGGCAGCGCGGTAGCTGGGGGGCCGTGCGGCACAGGCCTGGGGGGATTGTTGGTCGGGGGTCCACGATGAGGTCGCGGGGTCCACGGGAAACAACGTGAGGCTGCGGAAGGAGACTTCCATAGTGGTAGCAGCCTCCACAGTAGTGTCTAAGTCCTGGGCCCCCTTTTCTAGCAGTCTTTGGCGCACATAGTTAGATCTAAGGCCCGCTACGAAAACGTCCCGCACAGCAAGCTCCCTATGTTCAGCCGCGGTAACGGCTTGATAATTACAGTCATTGGAAAGATTGTTCAGTTCCCGTACAAACTCAGCTAGCGTTTCTGTAGCCCGCTGACGGCGAGTCGTAAACACGTGGCGTGCATAAACCTCGTTAATGGGCCTAACGTACATTTTGTCCAATATTGCCAGCGCTGCGGTGTAAGAACCGGCCGGATTTAGCTGTGTGGAGATTCTGTGGCTTACCCTCGCGTGCAGTAGGCTGAGTTTTTGTTCCTCCGTTGTTCCGGCGGTGCTGGCTTCTGCCAGGTAGGCCTTAAAACATCTCAGCCAGTGGGAAAAAATTTCCTTAGCCTCTGCATCCTGCGGGTCGAGTTCTAGGCGTCCGGGCTTGAGGGCTGCTTCCATGACTTACTTCGACTGTTTCATAAGTATATTAAATTGTTGGAACCAACAATTCTACGGACACGTGCTTGTAGGATTAGAATAGCGGTTTTAATATACTTACAACAGAGCCAGCCTGTTAGCCGTTGACCTTTCGGTGAACTGGCTGGCTGACCCTGTGGCACGGATCTTTATACAGCAGCTCCAGGGGGAGGAGTCCTGGGCGGAGCCAAGGGAGGAGCTACACCCCTGGTGGTCAGGTAGTGCAACTGCACTTACAATATTGATACATATATATACAGATTATAATACCGTGTGAATCTCATTCACCACAGACTGGCCATGCTAAATTGTCCCTTAATTGGAAAAAAAAAAGAATTGGATGCTCTAAATTTATATTAAATGTTTTTTTAAATGAAATGGAAGAGGTGGTTAGGGCTGGGTGGAGAACGTAAATAGGATCCCAGAGGGATTGAGGGTGTGCTCAGGTCTACTGCGACAGGTGAAATGAAAAATGAAATGAAAATGAAAATTGCTTATTGTCACGAGTAGGCTTCAAATTAAGTTACTGTGAAAAGCCCCTAGTCGCCACATTCCGGCGCCTGTCTGGGGAGGCTGGTACGGGAATTGAACCGTGCTGCTGGCCTGCCTTGGTCTGCTTTCAGAGCCAGCAATTTAGCCCAGTGTGCTAAACCATCCCCTGTAACCAGGTGCCGATAGACAACTGGTGTACGGTATGGGCGAGGGTAGAGAACATGGCAGCCGTTTCTGAGAAGGCGTTGTTGGAGAGGGCACACCAATCTGCAGCTGAAGAATCAAAATGAGGATTTGGATCCAGGCAGGATGTGGTCTAGTCATCTAACCAAGTGAGAAAAGATCAGTAAAGCTGCAAATTCACCAACATCCTGTTGCACGCTGCCCTGCCCCCACCCTGTCTTGTGACATCTTCTCCATCACATACTCCTCACGCCTACTTCACTTTCAGCAGCTGCCGCTGTTTAATACACTTCCGCTCTCCATGCACCACAGATAGACTCAATTCTTAAACAATGTGATTCTTCTCAGTTACCTCAACCTATTCTCCGTGTCTGACCTGAAATTGCACTGTCAACACCTTGTTCAAATGCTGCTCAGACATTGTTTTGCTTTATTCTGCCAGGGGATGTGGACATCACTGTCGGGGCACAGTTTGTTGGCCATTCCTAGTTGCCAAAATCTGAGTACCTCGCTCGACCATTTCAGAGGGCAGGTCAGAGTCAATCACATTGCTGTGGGTCAGGGGTCACATGTAGGCCAGACCAGGTAAGGACGGCAGATTTCCTTCCCTCAAGGACATCATTGAACCAGATGGGTTTGACAATGGTCTCATGGTCACTACTACTGAGACGAGCTTTTAATTCCAGATTTATTCATTGAATTTACATTCCACCACCAGCCATTTCAACCCATGTCCCGAGAAGCTTCTGGGTTACTAGTCCAGTGAAATTTACATTACATCTCCATCCCCCACATCTACCTCACATGCAGGAGGTCAACTGGACAATCTAATGCCTTTGGGCACTGTGCATAGGAGCAGAGAATACCAGAGAGAGAGAGTGCGGCAAGCTGCCACAGTTAGTGAAGCCCACCACAGTGGAAGAGGAGGTGTTGGGATAGAGACACTGCTACCTCACTCAGAGATGGCAGAGAGATTGGCACTGTATTGTGTAGGTTAGATGGATTGGTCATACTAAGTTGCCTCTTAGTGTCCAAACATGTGCAGGTTAGATGGGGTTACAGGCATAATGGACCTAGGTGGGTGCTCTTTCAGAAAACCTCAGTCTCCTCTTCTTGAGGGTTCTACCATTCACTGTATATTCCCTACCTGCATTAGACCTTCCAAAATACATTACCTCACATTTGTCCGGATTAAACTCCATCTGCCATCTCTCCACCCAAGTCTCCAAACAATCTAAATCCTGCTGTATCTCTGACAGTCCTCATCACTATCCGCAATTCCACCAACCTTTGTGTCGTCTGCAAACTTACTAATCAGACCAGTTACATTTTCTTCCAAATCATTTATATATTACGAACAGCAAAGGTCTCAGCACTGATCCCTGCGCAACACCACTAGTCATAACCCTCCATTCAGAAAAGCACCCTTCCATTGCTACTCTCTGTCGTATATGACTGAGCCAGTTCTGTATCCACCTTGCCAGCTCACCTCTGATCCCGTGTGACCACATTATTCCCCACACCACGATGGCACACACCATGTGTAATCTCGCAGTTTTTGTAACTCGGCCTCTGGTATCTAAGATCTATCACTTTTCAGCTTGTGTCACATTCACTGGCAGCCACATTCCACCTGAGGTCCCTGGATGCGGGTAACCCTAGCAACACACATATCTGTGAATTCTTCCCCGAGTCATGTTAGTCCCGATGAAATAGATTTTGAGGGTTCCTTTTGAAGCAATCAACCATATCCGACTCATGATCTGCTCTTGTGATATAAGCACCCAGCTCTCCTATATGCCTGAGCTATTCATAATGCTTCCCGAACCACCCACCCACATATCGCTTCCCTAAGATCTTCTAGAATTCTATTTGCCGTTTCACTGCCAAACAGAAAACCGACCTCTCTTTAGAGAACTCAGCTTTCTCCGAAACGCACCAGGAGTTTGAAAACTGTGTCTGCATCTGTGTGCTGATCGTTTTCCAACTCCAGCTCTCCTTTGTGTCTGCTGATTCTGACTTCAGGTCAAGGCTCATATTATCCAAGAAAATTATAGATTGTCCTTCATTAGCAATGCAAAAAAGTTCTCTTCGAAATATTTTTTAAATGAATGACAGATCCCACAGACATTTTCAAGAAATTACTAATTCTATTGCTTCCAGGTCAAAGGTCATTGCACAGATATGAAGGTGCAAATTCCACTCAAAGCATTTCTATTTCTCACCCATGGCTCCCTGATGCACCATCAATTGGACACGAGACGAAGATGAGATCCAAATGATAGGCTTTAATGCACAAGATGTGTGCCCGGCAGCAGACGTACAGAAGAATGGCCGACTGCCGGGAAGCACGGGTTCTTATATCCCGCCTTGTAGGCGGAGCTACCTACCTCTCAGCCAATCGGCTGAGAGGCACATGACTTACCCGGGCCAGTGGGCAGCGAGTCCTCTGCACCAATAGCAGCTCACTTCTAAGGTACCATAATACCCCTAGTCATACTACCACATTCACCCCTTGTTGAAAAAGAAGCGGTGGGGGGAAAGTCAGCCAGGTTGAGAGCGGGGTCCCTGAGGAAGACTTCCTGGGAAAAACAAGAAGACGTTCGTGAGGCGTTTGGTTAGTGGCGGTAAAGAGAAGTGACCGGATTGAATGGAGGGCGTCTGGGAGGACCTCTTGCCAGTGGGAGACTGGGAGATTTCTGGACCGTAGGGCCAGTAGAACGGTCTTCCAGATCGTACTGTTCTCCCTCTCGACCTGACCGTTACCCCGGGGGTTGTAACTGGTCGTCCTGCTGGAGGCGATGCCCCTGCTGAGCAGGAATTGACGCAGCTCATCACTCATAAATGACGCAGCTCATCACTCATAAATGGTCGCTATGAATGTACGCGGGGTAACCGAACAGGGAGAAGGTGGTGTGTAGGGCTTTGATAATGGTGGTTGTGGTCATGTCGGGGCAGGGGATGGCGAAAGGGAAACGGGAGTACTCGTCAATCACGTTGAGGAAATAAGTGTTGCGGTTGTTGGAGGGGAGGGGACTTTTGAAGTCCATGCTGAGACGTTCAAAGGGGCGTGAAGCCTTTATCAGATGCGCTTGTTCAGGGTGGTAGAAGTGCGGCTTACACTCCGCGCAGATGTGGCAGTCCCTAGTTACTGTCCTGACCTCCTCGATGGAGTAGGGCAGGTTGCGGGTCTTTATGAAATGGAAAAAGCAGGTGACCCCCGGGTGGCAGAGGTCCGTGTGGAGGGTTCGGAGGCGGTCCACTTGTGCGTTGGCACAGGTGCCGTGGGGCAGGACATCGGGAGCCTCATTTAGCTTCCCAGGACGATACAAGATGTCGTAGTTGTACGTGGACAACTCGATCATCCACCGCAAGATCTTATTGTTCTTTATCTTGCTCCTCTGTGCATTATTAAACACATAACACCGTTGGTCTGTGAGGAGGGTAAACCCCCTGCCGGCCAGATAGTGCCTCCAATGTCGCACAGCTTCGACTATGGCCTGGGCTTCCTTTTCGACCAAGGAATGGCGGATTGCGGAAGTGTGGAGGGTATGGGAGAAGAAGGCCACGGGTCTGCCCGCTTGGTTGAGGGTGGCCGCCAGAGCTACATCGGACGCGTCACTCTCAACTTGAAAGGGGAGGGACTCATCGATAGATGTTGCGGATGTTAGTGTCGTGGCCCTGCTGGTCGTGGCCGAAGATGGTGACATTGTCGAGATACGGGAAGGTTGCCCGTAAACCATATTGGTCGACCATTCAGTCCATCTCCCTTTGGAAGACCGAGACCCCGTTTGTGACACCGAAAGGAACCCTTAAAAAGTGGTAGAGTCGCCCAACCGCTTCGAACGCAGTGTACTTTCGTTCACTCGTGCGGATGGGGAGCTGGTGGGAGGCAGACTTAAGGTCCACCGTGGAAAAAACCTTGTACTGCGCGATCCTGTTGACCAGGTCAGAGATACGTGGAAGAGGATACGCGTCCAGCTGCGTAAACCTGTTTATGGTCTGACTGTAGTCAATGACCATCCGATTTTTCTCCCCAGTCTTAACCACCAACACTTGTGCTCGCCAGGGGCTGTTGCTGGCCTCGATAACCCCTTCCTTCAGAAGCCGCTGGACTTCGGATCTGATGAAGGTCCGGTCCTGGGTACTGTACCGTCTGCTCCTGGTGGCGACGGGTTTGCAATCCGGGGTGAGGTTTGCAAACAAGGATGGGGGATCGACCTTGAGGGACGTGAGGCTGCAGACAGTAAGGGGGGGCATAGGGCCGCCGAATTTGAATGTTAAGCTCTGGAGGTTGCACTGGAAATCTAACCCCAGGAGTGCTGAAGCGCAGATGTGGGGAAGGACGAAGAGATTATAGTTTTTAAACTCCCTCCCCTGGACCGTGAGGTCCGCTATGCAGCACCCTGTGATCTGGACCGAGCCGGAGGCCAGAGCGATTCTTTGTTTTACCGGGTAAACGGGAAGTGCGCAGTGTCTTACCGTGGCAGGGTGGACAAAACTTTCTGTGCTCCCGGAATCCAGCAGGCAGCTCGTCTCTTGGCCGTTGAGAAGGATCTTCGTGGTCGCCGTGGACGGTGTGCGGAGCCGTGACTGGTCCAATGTTACTGAGGCGAGTCGTGGCAGGAACTCCAAGTCGGCATCCGGCAGCGAGTGGTCACTTGCGGGGTCCTCGGTGCCGAACCAAGATGGCGGCGCCCGTCTGCCGCACGTGGTGGGGGGTGAACAAAATGGCGGCACCCAGGGATCGCACGTGGAGTCTGGGGCCCAAAATGGCGGCACCCGGGGATCACTCATGGCGGTGGGGGGTGGGGCCAGCGAGGTCCGCGGGTGCCGCACGGGGCCCATGAGGAGCGCAGGGGGGGACCCGCGGTCGCTGCTCGGGACTGCAGCGACCGCCTTGGACTGGCAAATGGCTGCAAAATGGCCCTTTTTGCCGCAGCCTTTACAGGTTGCGGTGCGGGCCGGGCAGCGCGGGCGGGGGTGCTTGGCCTGGCCGCAAAAGTAGCAGCGGGGCCCCGTGGGTTTATCGGGGTGCCCTGCGGCGCAGGCCTGAGGGGGGTCAGAGTCTGCGGAGGTGAGGGGGTCGTGTTCCATGCTGCCCAGGGGGCCGCCGCGAGGTCGGGAGCATACTCGCGGGCGTTGCGATTAGCGACATCGAGAGAGGAGGCGAGGGTCCGTGCCTCAGCGAGGCTTAAAGTTTCTTTCTCTCAGAGTCTCTGGCGGATCTGGGAAGATTGAATACCCGCCACAAAAGCGTCTCTAATTAAAAGTTTGGTGTGCTCCTCCGCAGAAACCTGTGGGCAGGCGCAGTTTCTCCCCAGAACAAGGAGGGCCCGGTAGAATTTGTCTAAAGACTCAGCAGGGAATTGCTGTCTCGTGGCCAGTAAGTGCCGAGCGTAGACCTGGTTCACCGGCCGGATGAAATGTCACTTTAGCAAGTCCATGGCTGCGTCATAGTCTGTTGTGTCCTCTGAGTGTGTATACGGCGGTGCTAACGCATGAGTGGAGGATGTGCAGTTATTGTTCCCTCGTCGGGCGGTTTTCGGCTGTGCTCAAGTAACTATTGAAACACGCCAGCCAGTGTTTAAATGCTGCTGTTGCATTTGCTGCGTGAGGGCTGAGTCGAAGACACTCCGGCTTGATACGAAGCTCCATCCTTTAAAAACTTGTGCATTAAATTGATGCACCATCAATTGGACACGAGACGAAGATGAGATCCAAAGCCTATCGCTTTAATGCACAAGAAGTGTGCCCGGCAGCAGACGTACAAAAGAATGGCCGACTGCCGGGAAGCACGGGTTCTTATATCCCGCCTTGTAGGCGGAGCTACCTACCTCTCAGCCAATCGGCTGAGAGGCACATGACTTACCCGGGCCAATGGGCAGCGAGTCCTCTGCACCAATAGCAGTAATACCCCTAGTCATACTACCACACTCCCCTCACCCTTCACCCCGCAGTCACTGCCCAACATGCTGACTTGTCTCCTGCTAATTGAGTCAGCTCCTGCACTGCTGTCGGTGGTGCTGTGTTGACCCACTGCCTCCAAAACCCAAAAGATGCTGGCAAAGAACATCTGACTGGTCAGAACAGAGGATTTTTCTCCACCAGCCATCTTTACACAATGTAGGAAAAGTACATATTAAATATTTGTTATTCTTCAAGGGTATTCATGGGGGGGCGTGGCGTTGAGCAATGTTAACTAAAATCATTTTAAATGTCTTACTCTGTACCAATTTCCCAGGACCCCATTCTTGAATGGCGAAAGCTAATTGTGTTTTGTGTTTTTCATGAATATAAAGAAGTAGAAAATGTTGGAGATATTCAGTAGGTCAGGCAGCAACCCCACACCCCAACCTCGACACACACACACATCCCGACAGTGAACTAAATGTATTTCCAAGCTGGCTTCGGGAACCTTTGATCTGCAAAGTCTCGAGGTGAGTGGAAGGCAGGTTTGGCATCCAATGAAGTGATTCCCGGCACTGACGAGAGAAGGGAACTGTCGCTGGAGGGCAATTCTGAAAGGCCAGCATCAGGCATGACTGTGAAGACTGCTGCATTGTGTAACAGAGTAAGCACGAGGACAGAGGGCTACAGTGCACACAACTTTGTTTTTGATTCACTCATGTGATGTGGGTGTCGCTGGCTAGTCCAGCATTTAATACCCATCCCTAATTGCCCTTGATAAGGTGGTGGCAAGCTGTCTTCTTGAGCCACTGCAGTCCATGTGGTGTAGCGAGGGAGTTCCAGGATTTTGACCCAGTGACAGTGAAGGAACAGTGATATATTTCCAAGTCAGGATGATGAGTGATTTGGAGGGGAGCCTCCAGGTGGTGGTGTCCCCTATGTATCTGCTGCTCTTGTCCTTCCAGATGGTAGCGGTCATGGGTTTGGAAGGTGCTGTCTAAGGGAACCTTGGTGAGTTACTGCAGTGCATCTTAAAGATGGTACACACAGCTGCCACTGTTCATGGGTGGTGGAGGGTTTGAATGTTTGTGGAAGAGGTACCAATCAAGGAGCTGCTTTGTCCTGGATGATATTGAGCATCTTGAGTGTTGTTGGAGCTGCACTCATCCAGGCAAGTGGAGAGTATTCCATCACACTCCTGACTTATGCTGTGTAGATGGTGGACAGGCTTTGGAGAGTCAGGAGGTGAGTTTCTTGCCGCAGGATTCCTAGCCTCTGACCTGCTCTGTAACCATGGTATTTTAATAGGGAGGCAATGGTGTGCTGGTATTGCCACTGGAATAGCAATCCAGTGATCTTGGGTAATATCTGGAGTCACAGGTTCAAATCCCACCACAGCAGGTAGTGAAATCTGAATTCAATCCGGAATGAAAAGTCTAATGATGACCATGAAACCATTGTCGATTATTGTAAAAACGCATCTAATTTACTAATGTCCTTTAGGGAAGGAAATCTGTCGTCCTTACCTGGTCTGGCCTACTTGTGACTCCAGAGCCACAGCAATGTCGTTGGCGACTGAGGGCAGTTAGGAATGGGCAATAATTTCAAGCCCGTGGTCATATTTATACGGCTGGTCCAGTTCAGTTTCTGGTGAATGGTGACTCCCAAGATGTTAACACAATTGGCCAAACGGTTGATCATGAGGTACAAGTGATAGAAACTTATGCACTTTAAACTTTAAACTAGCAGCAATTGCTGGCAACCAAAACTTAGAACAAACAACAGGTTATTAAGTATTCAGAGCAGCTCTCCCATGCTGAAACTCTGCCCATGCTTCTGAGAGAGCTCCCGATGCCTGATGCCGAGAGAGCTCCCGATGCCTGATGCCGAGAGAGCTCCCGATGCCTGATCTCTTAAGTAACCATGGCACAGCAGCATCTCATTCTGTCCACATTTTTGCCCTTTATGAATTCTATTTTAATCGGTGTTACTGAGATGTAAGTGTGCAGCACAGTAACTGTGAGCGAATTATTTAACAACATACAGATTGAGCAGGCGAACAACATCTAACCAAATACGTAAGGTGAAACAGTTTAAGCAGATGCAGCTGGTTCATAGTCCACCATGCATCCCTCCCCTCCCCCCACCCCTCCCCCACCAACCGGTTTGTTGTTTAAAAGAAAGATGTAGGCCAGTTGTAGATGAGTTCATTCCACAGTTCTGGAACCTTGGGCGGGGTTCTCCGTCACTCTGCACCCATTTTCTGATGCAGCACACCCCTGCTGGCAGCAGGATTCTCCATCCCGCCAGCCGGCCAATGGGGTTTCCCATTGTGGGAAGCCCCAGGCTGTCGGGAAATCCCGGGATGAGGGTGCGCTGCCGGTGAAGCAGAGAATCCCGCCAGTGGAGAATCTAGCTGTACCAGTTGGCTGCTCTCGGGTTGGTGTCCTCAGTGTGGATGTCCTGGGGCATCCCTTAGCATTACACAGTGGGTGCAGTGCTTGCTGGGTAGGCCTCTGGAGGAGCCTCCATGTCCACGGGCGTAGGGGGCCTGGATTGTAGACGGAATGGCTGGGGTACTGTGGTGGCTGCTGGTTCTGGTTCCGATACCTGCAGTAGGTGGCAGTGATTTGGTACATCGTTGGGACCTCCGACGCCACTGCATAACTTTTTGGTGATGGGTCCAATTTATCATGGCTGCACGTGTCCACGAGGGCCTCACTCACATTGCTTTCGATGTTCAGCTTCTGGGAGACCCTTACAACGGGGACCGTGGTCCTGGTGCACCCGGGGAACATTTGCTGTGCTGATGAGGGCAGACCCTCACATTTCTTCGGCAGAGGAGTGGAACAAAGTAATCCGTGTGATCTCAGGCACATTTCTCAAGTAGCTGCATGGCTGAGCCGACTTCCCATTCTGTCAGGCCGTTGGACTGTAGATACAGGGGGCTGCTCGTGATGTGTTCAGGGTTCCATGTGCATGCCAAATTCTTAAATTCACTGGAGACAAACAAGCGAGTGTTGTCCGTCATTACCCTCTGAGGGATGTGGCAAAATTTCTCTTGATGATGACTGCTTTACTCCTCAGATCTGGCAGGTGGTCAAGTTCAAACCATCCGGAATGGGAATCTACTCGGCCAAATGTTGTTTATCATTCCATTCGAAAATCTCAGCCGCTGTGAGTGGCTGTGGGAGGTCCGGGACCTTATAGAACATAGAACAGTACAGCACAGAACAGGCCCTTCGACCCTCGATGTTGTGCCGAGCCATGATCACCCTACTCAAACCCACGTAACCACCCTATACCCGTAACCCAATAACCCCCCCTTAACCTTACTTTATTAGGACACTACGGGCAATTTAGCATGGCCAATCCACCTAACCCGCACATCTTTGGACTGTGGGAGGAAACCGGAGCACCTGGAGGAAACCCACGCACACACAATGTAAGTTAACATCTGGATATTTCCCTCTCCATGTCCATGTGCATGGAGGGCAGGTATATTCCTTTCCCCTGTATCTGGTTGCTTCCATCCCTGGGTACCCTTGGTGGAGTTGCTGGGCTTAGTATTTCTGGAGCTAGGTGGGGATGATGAATTGCTGGCCATGCAGTATCTATCTGTCCTGTACGGTGAGTTCATCTCTGACATCAAAAGAATGTGTGGAGCTCGTGGGCAGCCCCCTTGAGTTTCAACTATGAAGGGAGGGTGGTTCGGCTGGTGTTGCTTTCCTTAGAGCAGAGAAGGCTGAGGGGGGCCATGATTGAGATGTACAAATTTATGAGGGACATAGACAGTGTAGATAGGAAGAAGATTTTCCCTTATCAGAGGGACCAATAATCAGGGGTCATAGATTTAAGGTAATGGGTCGGAGATTTAGAGGTGATTTGAGGAAAAACCTTTTCACCCAGAGGGTGCTGGGAATCTGGGACTCATTGACTGAAAGGCTGGTCGAGGCGGGAACCCTCAACATTTAAGAAACATTTAGATGTCTGCTTGAAAAGCCATAGCGTACAAGGATGCAGACCAAGTCCTGGAAAATGGGATTAGAATAGACAGGTGCGTGATGGCCTGTGCAGACACGATGGGCCAGGGCCTCTCTCAGTGCATTAAAACTCTGACTCTATGGCCCAGGCCAGTGTCTCATGATGACATTGTGAAATTGCCTGCGTGTGATATCCACCTGTAAGGCACTTTGAACTCCTGAATTCTATGAGAATTCTACTGTCATGATGTTGATGGCTTCATCACAATCTGCCTGACCTGCAGTGGACCGGAAGGCTCTGGTGAGAGCATCAGCCAAGTAGAGCTCCTTACCACATTTGTAGATGGCATTGGGGTTGTAGCGTTGGAACTTTAGCATCTGTGCAGATGTACTGTGGAGAGTTTTTTTTAGAAGAGTGAGGAGTGTCCAGTGATCTGTTTCAACAGTAAGAAGTCTGACAACACCAGGTTAAAGTCCAACAGGTTTGTTTCAAATCATTAGCTTTCGGAGAACTGCTCCTTCCTCAGGTGAATGAAGAGGTAGGTTCCAGAAACATATATACTGACAAAGTCAAGGATGCGAGCATTTGCAGGTAATTAAGTCTTTACAGATCCAGAGAGAGGGGTTAAAGAGGTTAAAGAGGTGTGAATTCTCTCAAGCCAGGACAGTTGATAGGATTTTGCAAGCTCAGGCCAGATGGTAGCGGGGGGGGGGGGGGGGTGAATGTAATGCAACATGAATCCCAGGTCCCGGTTGAGGCCGTACTCATGTGTGTGGAACTCAGCTATAAGTTTCTGCTCGGCGATTCTTCGTTGTCGTGTGTCCTGGTGTTGCAGAGCATGTACCTCTGGGCTAAGGTGGATGAGCCCCACTGTGATGTCCTGAAGACCTAGCAGTGGCCTCACATTCTGGTCAGCTATGTGAAACTTCAATCTGCCCTGTGTGCAATGGAGAGTGGCCACACGTTCCGTGTGGATAGTTTGTCCAGCATAAGCCACAAGATCCACCTGGAAGTTGGGGTCTGGTGCGGACAGGCGCCGGAATGTGGTGACTAGGGGCTTTTCACAGTAACTTCATTGAAGCCTACTCGTGACAATAAGCGATTTTCATTTTCATTTCATATAGGTCTAGTCCGGTAGCATTTGCCTGGGCAGTACATTACACTTTGCTCCAGTGTCAATCTTCATCTTCAGTCTTGTGTTACTGAAAATCGTGTTGACGGTGGTGAAGATCTCACCTTTCTCTGTGACGGAGTCCACACTCTCACAGTAGTGTTGTTGGAGGCTCAGTTGCTCTGACTGAACTCCAGTTCGTTTGCCTTGCTCGCCTTCCAAACTCTGGAGGACTGATGGGCGGCAATGTGGCTGGTTGGCAAAGGAAGGTTGCTGTTGTTTAGAGCTGCACCACTTTTGCAAAATGGTTCAATTAGCCACATTTATTGCAGTGTTTGCCAAACACAAAACATGATAAACTGTTCTGAGGGTGTTGGCCACCACAGTTTGGGCAGGGCTGCCCTGTACCATGAAAACCTCTGTTTGCTGCTGAAACTCCTTGCTGCTTTTTTCTGTAGGTCTGTTCAGCAAACAGACACTGATGACTGATTTCAATGTTAGATCTTCCTCTCACAGCAGCTGTCTACGAACAAGATCACTGTGGACCTTGTACATTGTTTTTGCTCAGATTTTTTAAGTTGCCGTGTCTTTGGTTTGTCAGATCTTTGGTTTGTTGAGTTAAACATGATGTTCTTTACTGACACGCAAATGTTCTGAAATATTTTTCACAGTATGCCGGGGTCCTCTTTCTCCTCCTTCATTTGCAAGGCAAAAAATTCAAATTTATCGACGGCCTTGGTGCCTGCTAGATTTCGTAAAGTGTATGCCTGTACCTCTTTGGATTTGTCTGACAGACCGGCACTGGTGTAAAAGCACTACTCTTTTTCAACCTTTGCCCAGTTGTCCGCAATGTTTTCATTGAACACGAGCGGGTCAATGTGGCGAAGACCCTGTGCCATTCTGCCAATGCCTGACTGTGGTAAACCATTGTTACACCTGTATTAGGTGATGTCAGGTAGGACCTGTATTACAGGTTTGCCGGTAGCCCCTGCCTGCTGGCTCCGCTCGGTAGGAGGAGCTTGTCCTCTATTCAGCAGCCATTTCGCCAGCTGCTGTGGGAGGCCACACATCTTACTGCAATAAAGCCACAGTTGTATCCAACCTTAGTCTTTGTACAATTGATTGATCATCACTGACACCATGCAGAATCGCTAGGTACCAATGACTGATGACCAAGGACTCATAACAACAACAATTTATTAAGTGCTCTGCTGTAACTCTGCCCCACACTCCAGGGAGAACTCCCGCACTCCCGACACGAGATCCTTTGCATAGCCACGTCAACAGGTGACCACTCGGTCGACATCAACAATACAGAATAGCTTTCCACTGTGCTCCCAGCAGCTGTGATCAATCAGGCACATCCTGTTCAACCTCGGTATTTGAAAACTTGTTTCAGTTCCTCTTGCACCCCTTAACAAGCTCTTCAATGAGATAAACAAACAGTTCATCACAGGTGTCCCGAGTTTCAAGGTCTCCTCCGCTTCCCTTTAAAAGTTGCACCATGTTCTGAAGGGGGTGGGAGATTGACACCCCCGGAAACTAGTTTTGAAAATGGCCACACCCAACCTCACCACCCTGAGTGAGTGACTTTACAATGACCTTTGGTCAGAAACATTGGGAACTGACAGATTTTAAAATGGGATGGGGGACAAGGCACATTAAATGGTAAAAGGGGCATTGACGGTGGTGAAGATCCCACCTTTCTCTGTGACGAAGTCCACACTCTCACAGTAGTGTTGTTGGAGGCTCAGTTGCTCTGACTGAACTCCAGTTCAAGGCAAAAGGTCACAGTAATGGAACACATCTAGAAATGAAAGATGTGCCTCGGGAAGGGTTACACGGGAAAAGCAGAAATACCACCAACACCTCCGGACTGAAAATGTAGGAATGGAGGTTCAGGTTTGAAACTGTTGAACTCAATGTTTTTTTTACATTTTTCCAATTAAAGGGCAATTTAGCATGACCAATCCACCTACCCTGTACATCTTTGGGTTGTGGGGGTGAGACCCACGCAGACATGGACAGTGACACGGGCCCAGGATCGAACCAGGGTCCTCGGCGGCGTGAGGCAGCAGGGTTAACCATTGCACCACCGTGCTGCTTCTGTTGAACTCAATGTTGAGGCTAAAATGCGGTAACGCGTCTCATCAAAAGAATAGATGTTAAGATCACAAGAAATAGGAACAGGAGTAGGCCTTTTGGCCCCTCCCCTTGAGCCTGCTCCACTATTCAATAGGATCATCGCTGATCCGATATTCCTCACATCCACTTTCCTGGCCTTTCCCATAACCCTTGATTCCCGTACTGATCAAGGATCTATATATCACAGCAAGAGCTCCCCCCCCCATAGCTGTCTGTGGCAAGGAGTTCCAAAGACTCACTACCCTCAGAGAGTAAATTCCTCCTGATCTCCATCTTGAATGGGAACCCCTTTATTCTGAGACACTGACCTCTGGTCCTCGATTCTCCCACGAGGGATACATCCTCTCAGCATTTACCCTGTCGAGCCCCTTAAGAATCCTTTATATTTCAGTGAGATCATCTCTCATTCTTCTAAATTCCAATGAGTAGAGTCCCAACCTGTTTAAGCTTTGCCCATAAAATAATCCCTCCATACCAGGGATCATCTTCATGGACATTTTCTGAACCGCCTCCGAGCTTACATTGGGGTTCAGTGCAGCAATGTCAGAGGCCGAGGATAGAAAGATCAGAGTGAGATGAGACAGAGAATTAAAGTGGACAAGTCAAATCCTATCCTGTTTCTGGGAAGGAGGAGAGATGGAGAAGTGGAGAAAGTGGATGGGCAAGTTCAAGGACCCTGTCAACGATGATGGATGGGAATCCTTGACCGAGGGAATAAGGAGACATATCAGCAATGCTGATCTGAAAAATGGCCTCATCAGAACAGATGCAGTGGAGACAGGGGAACTGGGAGAATGGAATTGAGCTCCCACTGGAAGCAGGGTCTGAGGAAAAGTACTTGGGGGAACTGTGGGGAGTCAGTGGGCTTATAATGAATATTAGTAGACAGTCCATCCCCAGAACTGGAGACAGAGATGTCGAGGGAGGGAAAGGAAGTATCACAGATGGACAAGGTGAAGGTGGGGAAGGGTGGAAATCAAAAAAATATGTTTCAGTTCATGGTGGCAGCAAGAAACTGCACCATAATTGACTCATCAGCATAACGTCAAAATAAATCATGGAATCATAGAATTGACAGTGCAGAAGGAGGCCATTCGGCCCATTGAGCCTGCACCGGCCCTGGGAAAGAGCACCCAACTTAAACCCACACCTCCACCCCATCCCCGCAACCCAGTAACCCCACCCCACCTTTAGGACACTAAGGGCAATTTATCATGGCCAATCCACCTAACTTGCACATCTTTGGACGATGGGAGGAAACCGGAGCACCCGGAGGAAACCCACGCAGACACGGGGAGAACGTGGAGACTCCGCACAGTGACCCAAGGTGGGAATCCATCCCGCCGGCAGAGGATCCTGCCCCACATCTCCAAATGTGCCGATGACTCAAAGATTGCTGCTAGAATTTCCTGTTTTTTTTAATGAAGTGTCAACTCAGGTGGGTAACACAGTGCCCTGCCCACTGGCTCCACTGTCAGCATTTCTCGTTATGTTATTTGGAGGCAGGTTGTACTATGGCACGCTGGAGGGGTTGGTTCCGAATGAGCCTGCCCTACCAGCAACCTCGGCCTTCAAGAGATCGGGGTGCCCAAACATAAAAACAAGGATCTCCCCCACGGATACAGAATCCCCCCCCCCCATCCCACCCCGTCCCACCCCGTCCCACCCCTGTGCAAGTGACAGCCCCCTCCACAGATTCCCCCCCCCCCCCCCAACGGAAGCCCCCCCCCCCCCCCCCCCCCCCCCTGCCCACTGGGACGCCGCTGGTGTACTGCCTGCACAAATGACCCTCTCTGGCTGGGGGCTGTCCGCCCATTGCAGGACAGGTTCACCAGGTTTCTGTTTTATAGAACCTGTTGTAAACCACGGCAACATGACGCCATGCCAGTGGGGGCATCCCTACATGGGTGCAAGGTACATGGGGGCCCGCTAGGTATATGGTAATGTATTATAATGAGGTTCTCGACCTTTCGGGGCCGGAACCACACTACATCATTGGAAGGGTCAGGGACAATCGAGCGGGGAAATCCCTCCAACGTGGAAGCCGTTTTGGGACTCCCTCTCGATTCTCTGCCATTGCCACCTGCTGAAAACGGAGGTGGAAAATCCCCCACCCCCCTCCATATTGTGTTATACGCATTATCGGCGGAAGCATAAAACTAGAGAAGAGATTGATTTCTGACAACCATGTGGAATAGATTTCTGTATGGAATATAAGATATTAAAAGCAGGTGTGGGGCATTCAGCCCCTCGAACCTGCTCTGCTAGTAATTCCAATTGTGTCTGATCTGAGTATGGGCCAGACTCCACTTTCCTTCCTTCCCTTGTGGGTGAGTGTGAGGCCATCCACTTTGGGCCGTTAAAATGGTGAAAATCTAGAAGCTGTTGGGGACCAAAGCAATTAACTGGGGGTATGTCCAGGGTTATAGATTATTCAAATATCATGAATAGCTACAGCATATAATCAAAATAGCTGATGGAATTCTGGCTTTTATACCCAGAGATCTTTAATACAAGGCGGTAGAGGTATTTCAGCTACGTAATGCCCTGGCTAAACCATAACTAACTCCCTTTAGCTGTATTTCCCCCCACCTTTTCCTAGGACTGCTGGGCAGCACAGTGGCACAGTGGTTAGCACTGCTGCCTCACTGCTCCAGGGACCCGGGTTCAATTCCGGCCTCGGGTGACTGCCTGTATGGATTTTACACTTTCTCCCCGTGTCTGCGTGGGTTTCCTCCGGGTGCTCCCGTTTCCTCCTGCAGTCCAATGAGGTCAGGTTAGGTGGATTGGCCATGATAAATTGCCCCATTGCGTCCCAAAGGTTAGGTAGGGTTACTGGGGTTACAGGGCTAGGCATGAGCTTAAGCAAACTGCTCTTTCCAAGGGCCAGTGAAAACTCGATGGGTTGAATGGCCTCCAGCTGCACTGTAAATTCTATGATTCTATGACATAGATACACTGGCCCGGGTGTGAGCCGGATGTGGGAGACCCTTCGGGGAGTAGGAGGTGTAAGTTGTAATGAGAATAAATCAAAACTTTTCTACAGTCATCGCTTTCCTATGTTGTCGCTTGCCTGAGACTTTACACTGGCAACAAGGATTAAGTGGAGCTGCATAAGACGCCATTTATCCAGACCAGGCCCACCTTGATTAGGCCTCAGGAGGCCTCCCCTCATGCACAGATATGCCACTCATCGGTGTGGTGATATGAATATATACATCAATGTAAATAGTTGCCTATCAGCGTACATACTTATTGGATACGACCTCCGACCACCAGGTGGTGATAGAGATCCACCACATGACTTGAGCCACAAGTCAGTTGGTCGTGAGTCATACAGGAGGATAGTCACACTTAGAGTAGCTGCAGGAGAATTCACTGAATTCATTTAGTAGCCAACTTCTGCACTATAGTTTGTTAGTTATCTTTCCACGTGTTTTTTAATCTCTTTCTAGTGAAACAACTAGATGTTCTGTGTACATCATTATAAAAGTTAGAACACAGAATACAACAATTGGTAAGCTAGAGGCGTTCAACGTGGAAAAGGGGGATTGGACCCAGTACATTGAGCGAATGTGCTTTTTTATTCGTCTGAATAACATAGTCGGGGACGACAGACAGATGGTGACCCTCCCCGCAGTTTGCAGTGTGGTGACAGCATTATCAAAAGTTTAACTTTTCCTGATTTACCTGACACCCGCCAGTTTTCGATGCTCGTTAGACTGGTCGGCGGCCATTCTGACCCAATACCGGCGCTAATCATTCACCATTTTCATTTCCACGCTATTTCTCAACACCTGGCCGAACCTGGAGTGGAATTTCTGGGCCGTTTGCAAAAACCCGCCGAGTCCTGTGAGTCCAGCCCGACACTATCTGAGGCATTCCGAGACTGTTTGGTTTGCAGGATCAGAGATAGGGCGACCCAGGAACATTTGTTGGGTGAAACTAATCTGGGCCTGAAGAAAGCGACTGAGATAGCTTTGTCCTGGGAGGATGCAGAACACAGTGTCCAGGAGCTCCGAGGGATGGCCGTCCTGAACCTTGATCACCCAACAGGGCACGGAGTACCCCTCTCCCGTGCTGCAGTTCCCGAACTCCAGCCGCTGGAGGCGCACTCTGGGTGACCAGGACCGACTGAACATTTTCTTGCCGAGGGATGTAGTGCTTCCCACACATCAGAGATCCCTCACGCACAGGATGAACCCGTCAGTACCAGAGGGAGTCGACGGGGTAGACGTCAGCGTGGGATTACACCCACCCGCCACCAGCACCCTGATAACCGTCCCAGAGGGCGAACGCATTTCGCGAGCCGGAGGAGGCCCATCCTACTGCATTTTGGCACTACAGATGGTGCCTATCCAGGTCACCATCCGGATCAACAGTCTCCCCATACGGGTGGAGCTCGATCCCAGAGCCACAGTTTCTGTGATCAGCCGCCGCACATACGACCAAATTCGCCCAGGGATGCGTGGGTTGGCGTTACAAGATACCGACGCCCGGCTGGCTACGTATGTCAGGGAGTCATTGGAGATCGCACGCACCTCAGAAGTCCCTGTAGATTACGGGGCTCAGTTGGCGAATTTACCATTGTGAGCTGGAAAAGGTTCAGGCCTAAATGTGCTGGGCTGTGACTGGCTGAAATGTCACCAGATGGACTGGCAGAAGGTTTGCTGGATGTATCCCGATGGGCCAGGCATGGTATTGGCACGTTTCCCAGGTGGTATTCCAGGATGGCCTCGGTACCATCCCTGGGTGGCTCTGCCAGGCTAACGGTAGATCCAGAGGCCCAACCACACTTTTTTCGAGCCTGCCCCATTCCCTGCGCTTTGAAACCAAAGGTCAATGCGGAACTGGACCTTTTGGAGAAGTTGGGAATCATCCGCCTGTTGCAATTTGCGGATTGGGCTGCGCCAGTCGTGTCGGTTATGAAGCCTGATGGTTCCCTCCGCCTCTGCTGAGATTATAAAATGATCATCAACCGAGCATCCCATCTGGATTGAGGACCTTTGCAAGGCTCAACGGAGGAAGGTCTTTCATCAAACTCGACATGAGCCACGCCGATCTTCAATTGGGTTTGGTCCCGTTCTCACACAAATCTGTGACCATGAACATGCACAGGGGGATGTATGAGTTCACCAGGCTGCCATTCGGAGTCTCTTCAGCATGTGCCATATTCCAAATTGTGATGGAAAATATCCTCCGGGGATTGCCACAGGTGGTAGTCCTCCAACCAGGAACACCTGCAAAATCTAGAGGACGTGCTACGTCGGTTCAAAGCAGCCAGGGTACATCTGCAACGTGAAAAGTGTGTTCCAGATGAAGGAGGTGGTCTATTTAAGCCACAGGGCTGACAGGCACAGACTACACCTGTCGACGATAAAGCACAGGCCATCCTGCGGGCACCCATACTGAAGGATCCACTGAACTCTGCTCGCTTTTGGGCCTCATCAACTATTATGGGAAATTCATCCCGAGCTTGGTGACAGTGTCGGCCCCACTGGACCTGGTAACGAAGGGCCATTGGTGGTTTTGGGACCCGCCGCAGTAGAGGGCGTGAAGTGAAACGCCGACTGTTGTCCTCATATCTGCTGACCCATCAAAGCCCTTGTTGCTCATATGCGATGGGGTCCATCATATCCATGCCTTATCACCCCTACTCAAATGGGTTGGCGGGCCGTGCAATTCAGACATTCAAATTCGGGATGCAAAAGCAGACCTCGGGATTTCCAGAAACCCACCTGGCCTGTTTCCAGTTCCACTATAGAACCACACTACACACTACCACTGGGGTGACACCCGTGGAACTTTCACAGGCCGTCACTTGCTCACATGATTGAGCCTCGTTTTGGTGGACATCAGGGATAGGGTGGCAGGGACAGGGCGGAGCGAAGCGAGCCAGGCCCGTGAGAAATTTTGCTGCTGGCGGCTCTGTTTACATCCAGAATTTTGCAGATGGAGCGTTATGGATTCTGGGAATGATAATAAAATGTTCTGGGCCATGTTACGGTGCGGGTACAAGGTAAAGACTCCAACCGATAGGTTCGGACCATCTCCGAAGCCGAGTGGAATAGGAGCCCGAGGACAGTGATGCCCCTCCAACCGGAACAGCTGGCAGTGATACTCAGTGAGGTGGCTCCACTTTGTGCCTCCGAAATGTGGGAGGTCGACCAATCCGACCACGACTTGAACATGGAATGTTTGCCCACAGACGTTGGCGTAGATCCGGGGGTGACTGCCGAGCAAGTGTCGGAGGAACCGCCCAGATGTTTGACCAGGAATTACACTCCCTGGTCAATGATACCCCTCCGGGCCCGGAATGGCAGACACTGGATAGGGAACAAGCTCAGGCAAAGAGGACAAAGAATTTCCCCCCTCCCGTCGATATGGACGATGTATTGGTCTTGCTGGGGGGTGGGGGGGGGGGGGGGTGTAGGGGGGGGGGGGAGGGGTGCTATAACCCTACAGGAGGCCCAGGAATCTGCACCCTAAGAGCCCCTGTGGCCTCACCTGAGTACGATTTACCCAGATCAGGGGGGCAGGGCTACCCCCTTTTTCCTTGGACTGTTGGGACATAACTTCCTCTTGCCCGGGTGTGGGCTGGGCGTGGGAGACCCTTCGGGGAGTAGGAGGTGTAAATTGTTCATAAATTGAAACTTTTCTACTGTCATCGCTTCCGTGTGGTTGCTTGCCTAAGACTTACAATTAGTCAATCTGTTTCCACCCTGTGCTCCCCCTGACTAATATACCGTCCACGTACCACTGTAATTCTATTAATATCACCAGCTTCCCATCCTTTCCAAACATCCAAGAGCCTTGCAATCTTTTGAGATGAGTCTGTGCTTCTAACTTGGTTTAATTTCCTATGCTATACTGTGCTATGATAGAGAAATGAGACAACCCTACCCATATACGCTGAGGGTCTATCTCTTACTTTTTATGTGACTGTTAATCTGTACATTGATATATCAGCAATTAAATATGATTTTATTTTTCATCACTCCTGCTTTGTTTACATTGAATATTATATCTAATATTTTATTACTTAGAAACCTTTTTTGTCACTTGGAGTATAAATATTAATCTTCATCTTCTTTTGCACCCTGACCTTTGCCCTCATCCCCATCAATTTGGGCAGCACGGTATCATTGTGGATAGCACAATCGCTTCACAGTTCCAGGGTCCCAGGTTCGATTCCGGCTTGGGACACTGTCTGTGCGGAGTCTGCACATCCTCCCCGTGTGTGCGTGGGTTTCCTCCGGGTGCTCCGGTTTCCTCCCACAGTACAAAGATGTACAGGTTAGGTGGATTGGCCATGATAAATTGCCCTTAGTGTCCAAAATTGCCCTAAGTGTTGGGTGGGGTTACTGGGTTATGGGGATAGGGTGGAGGTGTTAACCTTGGGTAGGGTGCTCTTTCCAGGAGCCGGTGCAGACTCGATGGGCCGGATGGCCTCCTTCTGCACTGTAAATTCTATGTAAATCTATGTAAATAGGTCATTAGTTTTTCCCACCTCAACCCTCTTTCCTGTCCGCTATGGGATTAAGGATTTTCTATTGTTCTGTTTATCCTTTGCAGGAGGACTCTGCTCCAAGCCTGGTTTACATTGGGCCTGTCTCAACATTGCAAGTCCTTCCTGCCTTGGAGTTAGTGTTCTGTGAAATGGAATCCTTTCTGTGTTGTTTCCCTTTCCCTTCGTCTGCCTCATGTTCCACAGAACTGAATCAGCACTGCTGTTAAATTGTACCTGATGTTACATAGCCAGCTTTAGGTAGGACTTTGAGGTGTGGCCCCTGATGTAATTAGCTGACAATGAATACGGTTGGAGAGTGTGGCTCACAGCCTATTGTAGTGAGTCATAAGGGACTTTGGAGAAGAGGGGCTTTCCTGTACTTACCGTGAGAGAGACAGCCACTCAGGAAACATCGCGAAAGCTGCAAAGGTGACAAAGGCAGCTGCTGGAAGTTATGAGATGTTCTGAAAGATAAATGCGGAAGATATCTCCACTGTGTGAGTCACTAGATATTTACTATAATCATGAATAGACTGAGGGAAATGCTTAATAGTGTTTACTTACTGCTGTTAGTATTTGAAATGTTTAGTCAGGAATGATGGCGACCTAGATTCAAGAATTATCTTTAAAGGCAAAGTGAATTATTATCAAAGGTAGAAAAATTAGAAGACAGAAGAATGGAACAACTTATGTAGCACCCTGACCAGAGTCTAACTTCCCAGAGTGTCTCACAGGAAGTTAAATCAGAGAGTGCTCAACACTGAGTCACAGAGGAGCTTAGGCCAGACGACAAAAAGGTGGTCAAAGAGGTCAAGGACACCTGAAAGGACAGAAATTCAGGATTGGGAGATGGGGGGTGGGGGGAGGGGGGAGATTCCAGGGGTGGGATTCTCCGTTTCCTGACGTCCATTAGGCGGAGAATAATCATAGAATTTACAGTGCAGGAGGAGGCCATTCGGCCCATCGAGTCTGCACCAGCTCTTCGAAAGTGCACCCTACCCAAGCCCACACCCCCACCCTATCCCCATAACCCAGTAACCCCACCCAACACTAAGGAAAACGTTAGTCACTAAGGGAAATTTATCACGGCCAATCCACCTAACCTGCACATCTTTGGACTGTGGGAGGAAACCGGAGCACCCGGAGGCAACCCACACAGACATAGGTCCCGATGCCAAAATCGTGGCGGGCACCTATTTGACTCCAAATTGCAATTCTCCGTCACCTCGACAGCGGCGTCAATGCAGTCCAGAACGCACGTACAGTAAACAATGTTTGTATATCAATAGCGCAGGGCAGGGCCGCAGAGCGTACTGCTGGCATAGACAGTGCCAGCCAACGGTACTCCTGGGATCAGGAACAGGTACCAGGCCCAGAGGCCCCCATGGTGCCAGCCACCGACTGGACCAGGGTTGTGGGGATGGGGGGAGGACATGGGGGGGGGGGGGGGGGGGGGGGGCGAATCACGCAGTGCCAACTGGGTCCATCATGTAGCCCATTGGACCTGGTTGGACACAGGGGTGCGCACCCCGCTAATGTGTCTACATTCCACCCCCTGCAGACAATGGATATTGGAATACAACCACAATGGTGGCCTTCCTGCTGGTCGCTGCAGCCCTGGAGGATGCCCTGTGGCTGTACGAGCAGGCACTGCTCGAGGAAGGGGAGGAGGAAGCTGCAGCAGGGGGCATGCAGCAGCAGAGTGTGCCCCAAAGGGACAGGAGGCAGCTGCCCAAGATGGAGAGCCGGTCGCCCAACAGGTTGCGCCTGTCATTCGAGGAGCTGCCAGATTGGGCATACTGTCATTGACTCCGGCTGAGCAGGGAGACAGTATGACATATCTGGCATATCATGGTACACCTAGCATCGTGGGGGTCTGGGGAAGAACACCTGCTCCCGGTGGCTGTAAAGGTTTTTTTTTAAATTTAGATTACCCAATTAATTTTTTCCAATTAAGGGGTAATTTAGCATGGCCAATCCACCTACCCTGCACATCTTTGGGTTGTGGGGGTGAAACCCACGCAAACACGGGGAGAATGTGCGAACTCCACATGGACAGTGACCCAGAGCTGGGATCGAACCTGGGACCCCGGCGCCGTAAGGCAGCAGTGCTAACCACTGTACCACCGTGCTGCCCTTGGTGGCTATAAAGGTGACGGTCGCCATGAATCTTTACGCTACGGGGTCCGTCCAGGTGCCGAGTGGGGACCTGTTGGGGATCTAACAGAGCTTGGTTAACAGGTGCATCCGTGCCATCACGGAGGCCCTATATGCGCTCAGGTGGCCCAATACATCCACTTCAATGTGGACCGGGCCCACCAGGATGCCTGGATAGAGGGGTTCACCGGGTCCAGGGAGTGATCGATGGGATGCCCCAGATCTAGGAGGTGACCAAAGGGTGCATGTCCCCCTACGAGCACCTGAAGATGACAGGCCTCTCTACACCAACCGAAAGGAGTTCCACTCGACGAATGTGCAGCTGATATGTGACTCCACACCTGATACCCGGGCAGTGTGCATGACGCCTTCATCCTGGCACACGCGATGATTCCTGAAATGTTCGAAATGCCCCTCCGGCTGTGGGGTTGGTGTGATAGTCACCACTAACTTTAGATTAGATGTAGTAACTGTATATTAGATGTAGTACGGTAAGGCTCCTGTACTAGAGGTACATAGGTAAATCCCTGCCTGCTGGCTCCACCCAGTAGGCGGAGTATAAATGTGTGTCCATACCGGAGCTGCTCCCATTCTGGTAGCAGCTGCAGGAGGCCACACGTCTCAGCTCAATAAAGCCTCGATTATTCTCTGCTCTCATCTTTGTAGTAATTGATATTAATTTATTGCATCAATTTATTGAGCTGAGATTTAACAGCGATGGAACTTCGTATCAAGCCTGATCACCTACAGCTGCAACCTCCAACGCCACATCGGCCTTCGACCCCTGGCTAGCCTGCTTCGAAAGCTACCTCAGATCAGCGACTGAACAACCCTCAGACGCATAGAAGCTCCAGGTCCTTTATTCACGGGTGAGCTCTGATATTTTCCCCCTATCCGGGATGCGCCCACTTGCACTGAAGCAATGGAGCTCCTGAAAGGACATTACGTCGGCCAGTTAACAAACTCTACGCCAGGCACCTCCTGTCCACGAGGCAGCAGCTCCCCGCTGAGTCCTTAGACGATTTCTTATGTGCCTTGCAGATCCTGGCGAGGAACTGTGACTGCCAGGCAGTTTCGGCAGTTGAGCATACAGAACTTTTAATCAGAGACGCTTTTGTTACGGGCACGAGGTCGGCGTACATCCGCCAGCGCCTATTGGAAGGGGGTACGCTTCACCTTGCGGCAACCAGGCAGCTTGCGAATTCGCTAACAGTAGCCTCCCGTAATGTACAATCGTACGCCCCCAACCGCACAGCACACTCATGGACATCGTGGGCCCCACCAGCTACCGCCCCCAGCCCACCCCAAGCCGGCAGCCAGCCAACTCCTGGGGGCCCAAATGCTACTTCTGTAGGAAGACCAAACACCCGCGGCAGCGCTGCCCGGCGCGGAGCGCAACCTGCAAGACCAGCGGAAAGAAGGACATTTTCCTGCTGTGTGCCAGGCCCGGTCGATCGCTGCTGTTTCTAGGCCCAAGTGTTCCTACAACCCCCATGTGCAACCCGTGGGCGCGGCCATCTTCGTCCCCGCAGACCACGTGCGGCCCGTGGACGCCGCCATCTCCTTCTCAACAGACCATGTGCGGCCCGTGGGCACCGCCATCTTTAGCGCCGCCCGCCATGTGCGCACCGTGGGCGCCGCCATATTCAGCGCCATTTTGGAGGGCGCCTCAGGACCCCTGCTCGTCAGGATCTTCGTCTGGCCATTCATAGCCTGCCACCACCGTCGACCAGCCTGGGGCCAGGAGACTTGTCTACCTTTAGCCCCATTAGCTTGCCCATCACTACCTCCTTAGTGATAACACAAGAACATAAGAACTAGGAGCAGGAGTAGGCCATCTGGCCCCTCGAGCCTGCTCCGCCATTCAATGAGATCATGGCTGATCTTTTGTGGACTCAGCTCCACTTTCCGGCCCGAACACCATAACCCTTAATCCCTTTATTCTTCAAAAAACTATCTATCTTTACCTTAAAAACATTTAATGAAGGAGCCTCAACTGCTTAACTGGGCAAGGAATTCCATAGATTCACAACCCTTTGGGTGAAGAAGTTCCTCCTAAACTCAGTCCTAAATCTACTTCCCCTTATTTTGAGGCTATGTCCCCTAGTTCTGCTTTCACCCGCCAGTGGAAACAACCTGCCCGCATCTATCCTATCTATTCCCTTCATAATTTTAAATGTTTCTATAAGATCCCCCCTCATCCTTCTAAATTCCAACGAGTACAGTCCCAGTCTACTCAACCTCTCCTCATAATCCAACCCCTTCAGCTCTGGGATTAACCTAGTGAATCTCCTCTGCACACCCTCCAGTGCCAGTATGTCCTTTCTCAAATAAGGAGACCAAAACTGAACACAATACTCCAGGTGTGGCCTCACTAACACCTTATACAATTGCAAAATAACCTCCCTAGTCTTAAACTCCATCCCTCTAGCAATGAAGGACAAAATTCCATTTGCCTTCTTAATCACCTGTTGCACCTGTAAACCAACTTTCTGTGACTCATGCACTAGCACACCCAGGTCTCTCTGCACAGCGGCATGCTTTAATATTTTATCGTTTAAATAATAATCCCGTTTGCTGTTATTCCTACCAAAATGGATAACCTCACATTTGTCAACATTGTATTCCATTTACCAGACCCTAGCCCATTCACTTAACCTATCCAAATCCCTCGGCAGACTTCCAATATCCTCTGCACTTTTCGCTTTACCACTCATCTTAGTGTCATCTGCAAACTTGGACACATTGCCCTTGGTCCTCAACTCCAAATCATCTATGTAAATTGTGAACAATTGTGGGCCCAACACGGATCCCTGAGGGACATCACTAGCTACTGATTGCCAACCAGAGAAACACCCATTAATCCCCACTCTTTGCTTTCTATTAAATAACCAATCCTCTATCCATGCTACTACTTTACCCTTAATGCCATGCATCTTCATCTTATGCAGCAACCTTTTGTGTGGCACCTTGTCAAAGGCTTTCTGGAAATCCAGATATACCACATCCATTGGCTCCCCGTTATCTACTGCACTGGTAATGTCCTCAAAAAATTCCACTAAATTAGTTAGGCAGGACCTGCCCTTTATGGACCCATGCTGCGTCTGCCCAATGGGACAATTTCTATCCAGATGCCTCGCTATTTCTTCCTTGATGATAGATTCCAGCATCTTCCCTACTACCGAAGTTAAGCTCACTGGCCTATAATTTCCTGCTTTCTGCCTACCTCCTTTTTTAAACAGTGGTGTCACGTTTGCTAATTTCCAATCCACCGGGACCACCCCAGAGTCTAGTGAATTTTGGTAAATCATCATTAGTGCATCTGCAATTTCCCTAGCCATCTCTTTTAGCACTCTGGGATGCATTCCATCAGGGCCAGGAGACTTGTCTATCTTTAGCCCCATTAGCTTGCCCATCACTACCTCCTTAGTGATAACAATCCTCTCAAGGTCCTCACCTGTCATAGCCTCATTTCTATCAGTCGCTGGCATTTTATTTGTGTCTTCCACTGTGAAGACCGCCCCAAAAAACCTGTTCAGTTCCTCAGCCATTTCCTCATTTCCCATTATTAAAACTCCCTTCTCATCCTCGAAAGGACCAATATTTACCTTAGCCACTCTTTTTTGTTTTATATATTTTTTTAAACTTTTACTGTCTGTTTTTATATTCTGAGCAAGTTTACTCTCATACTCTATCTTGACTCCCGGAGCATGGAAAGCTTCATCCACCCCTCTACGGTAAGGCGCTGCTCCCTCGCGGTACACCCCGTTACCCAGAGAATCTCCCTGGCTCCGGATCTCATTCACTGCAGTTTTCCCCCTGGTGGCTGAGGCCCGCTAGGCCTTCAACCGCATCAAGGCTGACTTCACCAAGGCCACAATGCGCGCAGTCGACGAGTCACTCCCTTTTCAGGTTGAGAGTGATGCATCGGACGTCGCTCTGGTCGCCACCCTCAACCAGGCAGGAAGGCCCGTGGCTTTCTTTTCCCGCATCCTCCAAGCCTTCGAAATTCGGCACTCCTCTGTCGAAAAGGAGGCCCAAGCCATCGTGGAAGCTGTGCAGCATTGGAGGCATTACCTGGCCGGCAGGAGATTCACTCTCCTCATTGACCAACGGTCGGTTGCCTTCATGTTCAGTAACACAGCGGGGCAAGATCAAAAAAGATAACATCTTGAGGTGGCGGATCGAGCTCTCCACCTACAACTAGGAGATTTTGTATCGCCCTGGGAAGCTCAACGAGCCCTTCGACGCCCTATCCCGAGGTACATGTGCCTGCGCACATGTGGACTGACTCCGGGCCCTACATAATAGTCTCTGTCACCCGAGGGTCACCCGGTTCTTCCACTTCATAAAGGCCCGCAACCTGCCCTACTCCATTGAGGAGGTCAGGACCGTAACCAGAGACTGCCAGGTCTGCGCGGAGTGCAAACCGCACTTTTACCGGCCAGATCGAGCGCAGCTGGTGTAGGCCTCCCGCCTCTTTGAATGTCTCAGCATGGACTTCAAAGGGCCCCTCCCCACCACCGACCGAAACACTTTCTTCCTGAACGTGATCAATGAGTACTCCCGATTTCCCTTCGCCATCCCATGCTCTGATATGACTTCTGCCACGGTATTAAAGCGCTCAACAGCATAGAATAGAAGAATTTACAGTGCAGAAGGAGGCCATTGGGCCCATCGAGCCCGCACCGGATAGACCAACCCACCTAAGCCCACCCCCACCCTATCCCCACAACCCAGTAACGCTCACCTTTTTGAACACTATCGGTAATTTATCGTGGCCAATCCACCTAACCTGCGCATCTTTGGACTGTGGGAGGAAAGCCACGCAGACACGGGGAGAACGTGCAGACTCCACACACACAGATTCTACGGCCGTCGGCTTTCTCTGTTGCCACTGCCCCCTGCGGGTTTCCCGGTGACGCGGGATGGCTTCAATGGAAAATCCTACTGACAAGAGAATCCCGCAGGCAGCGAACGGTGTGCCGCTGAGAAACAGGTGGCTGGGGGACCGGAGAATCCAGTCCCATACTTTTACAGCAGTTAAGAAAATTGGACAAACAGGGCAGGGACGGCAGCTCTGGTTGGGAGTACTCCTGGAAATGGACACATGACATGCCAGCCATTCCCACTCCCACCATTGGCCCATCCCCCCCGATGCACGGCCTGCCAACGACCAATCAGAAAAAGAACTGTCACGTTGCAACCTCATGGATCGACCGTGACTGTTTGTGAAACTGAATTTTCTTCCCCTCAAACATTTTTTTCCAATTAATAAACAAACGGAAAATAGAAACGACACACTATCTAGTTTTCTGATCAGAATTGCGGGAACGTCCTAACGACTAATCTTCGCTTCCTGGGAAAACCCGGCAGAGTTGGCAACCCTACGAACAAGTGAGGTCAGAGCTACAAGCCCTGTTCAGGACGGAGCTGCGTCTATCAGCTTCGCTACTTCAGAGCTGATCAGAATAGATTCTTATTGCTATCGCTTCACAGATAGCCCGTGTAACCATTGCACAAAGCCACGGAATTTGCATCGATCCGGTAGGCTGGCCAATCAGCCAAGCCCACAACCGATGTTGGTCGGAGGCAATTCGAACGCTCAACAGGTACGACTTATACTGAATCTGCAGTATGCCCTGAGTTAAGATTAAAATTACAGCAGTTATTTAAGTCAAGTGCTTTCCTTTTAAAAAGAAAGACCTTTACGCTTAGCGAGAAGGCGAGGGAGAGGGAACACGAGCTCGCACTCGACACCATCTTCACTCTGTTCTGTTTCCCCGCTTATGTCCACAGCGACCGGGGATCCACCTTTATGAGTGATGAGCTGCGTCAGTTCCTGCTCAGCAAGGGCATCGCCTCGAGCAGGACGACCAGCTACAACGTCCGGGGATACGGGCAGTTGGAGAGGGAGAATGGGACGGTCTGGAAGGCCGTCCTGCTGGCCCTACGGTCTAAAAATCTCCCGGCCTCCCGCTGGCAGGAGGTCCTCCCTGACACGCTTCACTCCATCCGATCACTCCTCTGCACTGCAACTAACAAAATCCGCCATTAACGTCTCCTTGCCTTCCCCAGGAAGTGCACCTCCGGGGTTTCGCTCCCAACGTGGCTGGCAGCTCCTGGACCCGTCCTCCTCCGCAAACACGTGCGGACCCACAAGGCGGACCAATTGGTTGAAAGAGTGCACGCGAACCCGCAGTACACCTACATGGTGCACCCCGACGGGCGCCAGAACACAGTCTCCCTCCAGTTGGATCCCCACCCATGGCCCACCACCCAACACCCATTTTGGTAGCAGCTGCAGGAGGCCACACAATAAAGCCTCGATTATACACTACTCTCGTCTTTGTAGTAATTGATAGTGCATCAATTGGCTCCTGGGTGACAGGGGTTATCCACTGCTGTCGTGGCTGAGGACACTTACCCGGGGGCCACAGACTGATGCAGAGACCCATACAGCTGTGCTTCGGCCTCCTCAAGGTGCAGTTCAGGGGCCCTCCAGAATGATGCTGAGAGGGTCTCCCACATCGTGGCAGCCTGCTGCAGCCTCCACTACATCGCGCAGCAGGGGGGCGACATGCTGGAGGGGGAGGAGGAGCGCCAGGCCTCGTCCGACGAGGGGGGTGCAGGGGAGGGGGAAGGTGGGCAGGATATGAAGCCCAGGGAGGCACAGGAGGCCGCACGATCAGTGCGGCAGGGCCAACTCATATGGGATGCTCTGAACGCCTCCAAGTTCAGCAATTAGGGAGGGGGACTGGCCGGGGCACGGACACCGCATCCCACCCCACATACCCTCCCGTCACCCCCTTGCCTACAACTCCCTCGGTGTTACATATCTGCTGATCTACGGGATGAGGATCCTGGGTTGGCAGTAACGCCGGGTCTGGGTCATGGGATGGAGGGTGATGACAACCCGCTCTGCGATGAGTTCTGTGCCTTGCAACGTTTGACAACGTCTGACTCCTGCCCATGGTAACACATTCCACCATCCACCTGGGTGATTCCTGCATGCGAGCTGGCCACTCCATCACACGGTCCCATCGAACTCTTGGGGTGATGATGGTGGCGATGGTCACCCACAACATCCGGCCATTCCACCCCTAAAGTCCGCCTATTCCCCCTCCCTCTCCAGCCAGCCTGAACTAGCCCACCCCTCACACCCATCTGACAGAGCACCGCAGCAGGGTGTAACAGTGTGAACAGGGGTTTAATGTGACAACGTATATACAGATCTGTGCCCTTAAAACTAAACTGTGCTCTGCAGAATGCCAACTTAACTGGTGTCTAACTTTATTGCCTTACACACCTTGCCTAACACATGTTGGTGGATCCCCAGGCCGGCTATGATTCCTGCCCTGTGACCTGGGTCCCTGTTGGTGGCCGTCTTTGGGGTGACCAGGCCTAGATGGGGCCAACTGCTGCTTTGGTGTCCCAGGTGGCGTGGTGCTACCTTGTTCTGCCCGCTGCCCACCAGATGCACCAGGGACAGGAGGTGGGGGGGGGGGGGGGAGTCCGAGATGCTGCGGTGTTCCGGCACCTCCCCTGCAGGAGCCATGGGCACGTGCCCCATCACCTCCTCCTCCCGCGGGGTGGCTGATGGCCCGCAGGCTACTCCATGGGACAGGCTGTGTGAGCAGTGCTAACCCCTGAGGCTGCCAGTCCTGGAGGCCCGCTCTGGTCTTGATCAGGGTCTGCATACGCGCTGGCATGGAGCACAAGGAATGTACCATCTGGGACTGCGGCACATCACACATTGAGTGTGTCAGCACCTTCTGGGTTTGTGTCACAGGAGCCAGTAACAGCAGCATCTTCCTCTGGGACTGGGCCACCCTCCCTCTATGTAGAGTATATACCAGCGGTAAGTGGGGGAGGAGGTGTGCTCGGTTGAGGGTGTGAAGGCAAAGTGGGCAAAGGAGCTGGGACCGATCATGGCAGAGGCAGTTTGGAGCGAGTCACTGAGAAGGGTGAACTTCACCTCCTCCTGTGTGAGGCTGAGAGTCACCTCATGGAGGCGAGAATGAGTGGGGTTTTGACAGATGTGATCGTTATTCGAGGGAGCGGGACACCATGGGTGAGATTCTCCGACCCCCCACCAGGTTAGCGGATCGCTGGGTAGTGTAGCCACCTAAGATGGACACTGGGCTAACAAGATGGAGAACTGCTAAGACTGCAGGGAAAAAGCAGTTTAGCCAAGACAAGCAGTCTGCAAAGACTGATTAGCATTTTGCAAGCAGCAAAACTAGTTTCTGGCCAGGTGGAAGATCTCAAACCAAAGGTGTTAATAGCAAAACGCTTTGCATATTAATGAGGCAATCCAGATCTGGGCACACACAATGGCAACATTTGGGTTTGAATAGATACTTTAAGTGGATGTCCAGACAGAGCGGCACCAGAAGTATCCACCATAGAGACCGCCCCCTCCATCGAGGAGAGACCCTCACATTGGGGGAATTCAAAAGATATCGATTAGGATCTGATCCAATCGATACCTGAAGGTGAAAGCCCGCCCCCAAAAAAAGGCACGGACATTGGGGCCCTATAAAGATAGACCCCCACACATGGTCCTGTCTGTTGTTTTCGTGCTCCGGCTTTGACTTCGACCAAGAACTTCGACTTGTATCCTGACTCCAGCCGTTGAGCAACAGCCGCCGAACCGTAAGTGACAATACGACGCTCGCTACGCGAACCAGCCCCACTAGACCCCCAGGGACCAGCACACTCTCTGAAGGTGTGACCAAGATCAAGATCGAAACGAAGGCCTCGCTCCCTGACCTTGCCTGTTCCTGTTTAGTTAAGTATTCTGATCGCTTAGTTTAGTTGTAGCTTAGTCCCTTAGCGTGTGCATGCGTATTTATTATATTTGTAATAATAAATACTAATCGTTTGGAACTTACTAATCAGTGTATCGTTTTATTACTTTGAACCTGACCTTGGAATATCTGTGAGGTGTCTAGATACGGCACCTGGCGACTCCCGAGCTGAAAATACATACATAGAGCCTAGCAGTGTTAAGCACACGGCCTTTAAACGGAGGCGTGTTAATACACTCCAATAAACGCGAATTACACTCAAGTAAAACGTGCAACAGTAGGTGGCGTGAATCCTGCCCCGCCGCTCTGATGCCGGCTGCCGAATTCTCCGGCGCCGATTTTCGGTGGGGCCGGGGATCACGCCGCGCCGGTCGGGGACTGTTGGCAGCGGCCCCCCCCCCGGCAATTCTCCGGGCCCCGATGGGCCGAGTGGCTGCCCGTTTGTGGCCAGTCCCGCCGGCGTGAAATAGACATGGTTCATCATGGCGGGACCTGGCTTGGAGGGTGGCTAGAGGAGTCTTCGGGGGGCGCGGGGGAGATCCGGCCGCGGGGGGGCCCCCACGGTGACCTGGCCCGCAATCGGGGCCCACCGATCTACAGGCGGGTCTGTGCCATGGGGGCACTCTTTCCGTCCACGTCGGCCTCTGTAAGGCTCCGCCATGGCCGGCGTGGAGAAGAAACCCCCCTGCTCATGCGCAGGAAACACGCCGGCGGTTTTGCGCATGCGCCAACACATGCTGGTCCACGGCGGCCCTTCAGCTTTGGTTGGCGCGGCACCAACCCCTCCGCCGCCGGCTTAGCCCCCGGAAGTGCGGAGGATTCTGCAACATCTGGGTGGCCCGAAGCTGGAGTGGTTGGCGCTGTTCTTGGCGCCGGTGTTGGGTCATCGTGCCAAGTGCGGGAGAATCCCGCCCCATAGGTTCTGGTTGTGCTCAAAGCTGGTGGGCTTCTGGATGTCCTTTTTTGATACTATGTAGGCAATCCTGAGCATTGGGTTGGTGTCTTGCCCACTGGTGGTGGTTTTTGGGGTTTAGGATGTGCTGGAGCTCCGGACGGGGACAGATGTATTGGTATTTGCCTTGCTCTGGCAAGGAGACTGATCCTCTAGGGCTGGAGGTCGATTACATTGCCAAGCACCCCAGGATGTCTGGGTGACTTTGTCGAGATTTGGTACCTCTAAGGTCAAGTTTACCATCTGCAAGGGTTTTACCGCAGATGGCGGCTGTTAATAATGTACTTTAAAGAGCTGGTCACTGTTAGGTGTTGGGGGCAGGGGGGATAGGGTGGGTGGGGGCGTTTAGTGGTGAGGTTGGAGTGTTATAAGGGGAAATGGGGGCTGTTCTTACTATTTAGTTGTTATTTTGTGTCATTGTATACTTTATATAAAAATTGTTAAAATTTATAATACAATATTTCCAAAAACAAATCCGCAACCAGTTAGTTGAACGTGATTTCCCCGTTAGAAATCCATTATGGCTCTTCCTAATCCAGCCACATGTTTCCACATGACTACTAACACTATCCCGAATAAAGAAGAACCAGGCAACATGCCTCAATGACTACCGCCCGGTGGCCCTGACGTCAGTTGTAATGAAGTGCTTCGAAAGGCTGATCATGAAGCGCATCACCTCCATACTCCCGGAAAGCCTTGATCCACTTCAATTCGCATACCGTCGCAACCGGTCCACATCAGACGCCATTTCCCTGGCCCTACACTCATCCCTAGAGCATCTCGAAAACAAGGACTCTTACATCAGACTCCTATTTATTGACTACAGCTCCGCCTTCAACACCATAATCCCAGCCAAGGTCATATCAAAGCTCCAAAACCGAGGACTTGGCTCTCCACTCTGCAACTGGATCCTCGACTTTCTGACCAACAGACCACAGTCAGTAAGAATGAACACCAACACCTCCTCCACAATAGTCCTCAATACCGGTGCTCCTCAAGGCTGCGTACTTAGCCTCCTACTCTACTCCCTGTACACACACGACTGCGTAGCAAAACATGGTTCCAACTCCATCTACAAGTTTGCTGACGATATGACCATAGTGGGCCAGATCTCGAATAACGACGATTCCGAATACAGGAGAGAGATAGAGAACCTAGTGGAGTGGTGTAACGACAACAATCTCTCCTTCAATGCCAGCAAAACTAAAGAGCTGGTCATCGACTTCAGGAAGCAAAGTACTGTACACACCCCTGTCAGCATCAACGAAGCCGAGGTGGAGATGGTTAGCAGTTTCAAATTTCTAGGGGTGCACATAACCAAAAATCTGTCCTGGTCCACTCACGTCGACGATATCACCAAGAAAGCACAACAGCGCCTATACTTCCTCAGGAAGCTAAGGAAATTCGGCATGTCCATATTAACCCTTACCAACTTTTACAAATACACTATAGAAAGCATCCTATCGGGCTGCATCACGGCCTTGTATGGCAACTGCTCGGCCCAGGATCGCAAGGAACTTCAGAGAGTCGTGAATGCCGCCCAGTCCATCACACAAACCTGCCTCCCATCCATGGACTCCATCTACACCTCCCGCTGCCGGGGGAAAGCGGGCAGCATAATCAAGGATCCCTCCCACCCGGCTTACTCAGTTTTCCAACTTCTTCCATCGGGCAGGAGATACAGAAGTCTGAGAACACACACGAACAGACTCAAAAACAGCTTCTTTCCCACTGTCACCAAATTCCTAAATGACCCTCTTATTGACTGACCTCATTAACACTACACCCTGTATGCTTCAACCGATGCCAATGCTTATGTAGTTACATTGTATATCTTGTGTTGCCCTATTATGTATTCTCATGTATTTTCTTGTATTTTCTTGAATTTTGTTTAATTCCCTTTTCTTCCATGTACTGAATGATCTGTTGAGCTGCTTGCAGAAAAATACTTTTCACTGTACCTCGGTACACGTGACAATAAACAAATCCAATCCAATCCAATGTTTCTGGAAGCTTCCTCACTCCTGATGTTGAACTGGCTGGTCTGTAATTTCTGGGCTGTCCCTTCAGCCTTTCTTGACAAGGGGGTAACATTTTCATTTCTCCAGTCCTCTGTCACTACCCCTGAGTCTAGTTTAAGACCTGCGTCCCTGCAACGTCTATTCTCACTTCCTTCAATGTACTTCGATGTACCTTATCCTGTCCCAGTGACTTGTCAACTTTCAATACCGACAGTCCATTCAACATTTCCTCCTTATCAACTTTGACCAATTCTCCTGACAGAGTTTCCTCGTCTGTCACCATGTCCTGGGTAACATCTTGGTAAAGACGGATGTAAAGTATTCATTCAATACCTCAGCCATGCCCCATGCCTCCATTTGTAAACCCCCTTGTAGGTCTCGAACCGGCCCTACTCCTCCTTTTACCATTCTTTTATTATTTATATTCTTATGGAAGAATCTGAGTTGTATGTTGGTTATCAGTCTTTTCTCATAATCCCTCTTCATTTGCTAATGTGCTTTCTCATCTTCCCTCTGAACCTCCTGTATTCCTCTTGGTTCTTAACTGGGTGGGACGGCAGCACAGTGGTTAGCACTGTTGCTCCACAGCGCCAGGGACCTGGGTTCGGTTCCTGGTTTGGGTCACTGTCTGTGTGGAGTCTGCACATTCTCCCCATGTCTGCGTGGGTTTCCTCCGGACGCTCTGGTTTCCTCCCACAAGTCCTGAAAGATGTGCTGTTAGGTGAATTGGACATTCTGAATTCTCCCTCTGTGTACCCGAGCAGGAGCCGTAGTGTGGCGACTTTTCTAACCAACCTCCAGTCTGCCAGCACCTCAAGCTGAAAATTCTCAATCATGTTTTCAAATTCTTCTATGGCCTCACCCTCCCTATCTCTGTAACCTCTGGCGGTTCGATAACCCTCCGAGAGCAGCAGGGTAGCTCAGTGGTTTGCACTGTTGCTTCACAGCTCCAGGGTCCCAGGTTTGACTCCCGGCTGGGTCACTGTCTGTGCGGAGTCTGCACATCCTCCCCGTGTGTGCGTGGGTTTCCTCCGGGTGCTCCGGTTTCCTCCCACAGTCCAAAGACGTGCTGTTAGGTGAATTGGATATTATGAATTCTCCCTCTGTGACCCGAATAGGCGCCGGAATGTGGCGACGAGGGGCTTTTCACAGTAACTTCATTGCAGTGTTAATGTAAGCCTACTTGTGGCACTAATAAAGATTATTATTACTATTTTCTACCTGACACCTGTCATAAGTACACTTTTTCTTCCTTATTTTAATTTCTATCTCCTTTGTCATCCAGGGAATACACCCTTTTAAAGGAAGATTCCTTGACTGTTTCGGATCATTTCTGTTTTGAGCCCATTGTTAAGCTACAATGGTTCCTGTCAACCTCCCATTCCAGTCTATACAACCAAGCTCTGTTCTTGCTCCGTTGAAGTCAGCTCCCCCCGTTAATAGTTTTTACTCTAGATTGCGTGAGTGTGAGAGTGTGTGCCGGAGAGTGTGTGTGACGGAGAGTGTGTGAGTGAGAGTGTGTGTGAGGGAGAGTGTGTGTGAGGGAGAGTGTGTGTGAGGGAGAGTGTGTGTGAGGGAGAGTGTGTGTGAGGGAGAGTGTGTGTGAGGGAGAGTGTGTGAGGGAGAGTGTGTGTGAGGGAGTGTGTGTGTGAGGGAGAGTGTGTGTGACGGAGAGTGTGTGTGACGGAGAGTGTGTGTGAGTGAGTGTGTGTGAGGGAGTGTGTGTGTGACGGAGTGTGTGTGTGACGGAGAATGTGTGTGAGGGAGAGTGTGTGTGAGGGAGTGTAGATGTGAAGGAGTGTGTGTGTGTGAGGGAGTGTGTGTGAGTGAGTGTGTGTGAGGGAGTGTGTGTGTGAGGGAGTGTGTGTGTGAGGGAGTGTGTGTGTGACGGAGAATGTGTGTGACGGAGAGTCTGTGTGAGGGAGTGTCTATGAGGGAGAGTGTGTGTGAGGGAGAGTGTGTGTGAGGGAGTGTCTGTGAGGGAGAGTGTGTGTGAGGGAGAGTGTGTGTGAGGGAGAGTGTGTGTGAGGGAGTGTAGATGTGAAGGAGTGTGTGTGTGAGGGAGAGTGTGTGTGAGGGAGAGTGTGTGAGGGAGAGTGTGTGTGAGGGAGTGTGTGTGTGACGGAGAGTGTGTGTGAGGGAGAGTATGTGTGAGGGAGAGTGTGTGAGTAAGAGTGTGTGTGAGTGAGAGTGTGTGTGAGGGAGTGTGTGTGTGACGGAGAGTGTGTGTGAGGGAGTGTGTGTGTGAGGGAGTGTGTGTGTGAGGGAGTGTGTGTGTGAGTGAGAGTGTGTATGAGTGAGAGTCTGTGTGAGGGAGTGTGTGTGTGAGGGAGTGTGTGTGTGAGGGAGTGTGTGTGTGAGGGAGTGTGTGTGTGAGGGAGTGTGTGTGTGTGAGGGAGTGTGTGTGTGAGTGAGAGTCTGTGTGAGGGAGTGTGTGTGTGAGGGAGTGTGTGTGTGAGGGAGTGTGTGTGTGAGGGAGTGTGTGTGTGACGGAGTGTGTGTGTGACGGAGAGTGTGTGAGTGTGTGCCTGAGTCTGTATGTGTCTTTGTGTGAGTTTCTGAGTGTGTGTGTGAGTGTAGGTGGGTGTTTGTGAGTGTGTCTGAGTGTATGTATGTGCAAGTATCTGAGTATGAGTGTCTGAGTGTGTGTGTATGTGTGAGTTTGTGTATGTGTACGTAAGAGTGTGTGTATGAGTGTGTGAGTATGTGTGTGTACGAGAATGTACGTATGTGTTGTTACGACACCCTGGGCAAGTGCATGGTCAATTCCAGCCGCACAGACCCCAAATGAACACAAATGAATGAACCAATAATTCTTATGAAAATATGCAAGGGGCTGGATTCTCCGTTGGCGGGATCCTCCGTTTCAGCAGCAGCGCACTCACGGCTGATGATTTCCCGATGGTGTGGAGGTGCTCAAAATGGGAAACCCCATTGGCTGGCTGCCGGGACGGAGAATCCCTCTGGAGGCGGCGGCGCACACCAGAAAATGGGTGCGGTGGTCGGGAGGGTCCCGCCGAGGATCTTTGATCCTTGGCTGTCCAATAATTACAGTCACCAGGTTTGTAAGTTTAAACACAAATACTGTTTATTTATAACCAGAACAAATATAGAAAAGCAGGAAAACATGAGTTGACGACGAGTGACTACATGACTCCCCTTAACTGGCTCCCCCCTCTATCCCCACTTAAGAGACAGACAAACACAATGGAGGGGTAGAAGAAAATAAAAAGGATGAAGGTCAAAACTTAAAGGTCTTTGCTTCTGATGGTGATTCTGTGCTACACGTTCTTCACAGTATTCTTGCAGATTAAGTTCTTTCATTTTCAGCTGGCAACAACCTATTGTGCAGTGTCATTCAGTCAGAATCCTGGTACTTTAGAGAATCTCTTGCGTGCAGGTAGGAGACTCTCTGGAGACCCATTAGTTCTCATCAGGCTGGGTCTTCAGCACCAGGTTTGCATCCAGACCTCCATCTTCCTGTCAAGACATTTGATTTATCATCAAACCCTGCTGTCAGCTCATAGAGAACATTGAACATTGAGAAATACAGCACAGAACAGGCCCTTCAGCCCACGATGTTGTGCCAAACTTTTGTCCTAGGTTAATCATAGATTATCATAGAATTTTGGACACTAAGGGCAATTTATCATGGCCAATCCACCCAATCTGCACATCTTTGGACTGTGGGAGGAAACCGGAGTACCCGGAGGAAACCCACGCACACACGGTGAGGATGTGCAGACTCCACACAGACAGTGACCTAAGCCGAAATCGAACCTGGGACCCTGGAGCTGTGGAGCAATTGTGCTATTCACAATGCTACCGTGCTGCCCTTAAGAAGAAATTAATCTACACTCCATTATTCTACCCTAATCCATGTACCTATCCAATAGCCGCTTGAAGGTCCCTAAGGTTTCCGACTCAACTACTTACACAGGCAGTGCATTCCATGCCCCAACTACTCTCTGGGTAAATAACCTACCTCTGACATCCCCCCTATATCTTCCACCATTTACCTTAAATTTATGTCCCCTTGTAATGGTTTGTTCCACCCGGGGAAAAAGTCTCTGACTGTCTACTCTATCTATTCCCCTGATCATCTTATAAACCTCTATCAAGTCGCCCCTCATCCGTCTCTGTTCTAATGAGAAAAGGCCTAGCACCCTCAACCTTTCCTCGTAAGACCTACTCTCCATTCCAGGCAACATCCTGGTAAATCCCCTTTGCACCTTTTCCAAAGCTTCCACAGCCTTCCTAAAATGAGGTGACCAGAACTGCACACAGTACTCCAAATGTGGCCTTACCAAGGTTTTGTACAGCTGCATCATTACCTCATAGAACATAGAACATAGAACATTACAGCAAAGTACAGGCCCTTCGGCCCACGATGTTGCACAGTCCTGTGAAACCTTTCTAAAGTCCCTCTACACTATTCCCTTATCGTCCATATGCCTATCCAGTGACCATTTGAATGCGTTTAGTGTTGGCGACTCCACTACTGTTGCAGGCAGGGCATTCCACGCCCTTACTACTCTCTGAGTAAAGAACCTACATCTGACATCTGTCCTATATCTATCTCCCCTCAATTTAAAGCTATGTCCCCTCGTGCTGGACATCACCATCCGAGGAAAAAGGCTCTCGATGTCCACCCTATCTAATCCTCTGATCATCTTGTATGCCTCAATTAAGTCCCCTCTTAACCTTCTTCTCTCTAACGAAAACAGCCTCAAGTCCTTCAGCCTTTCCTCATATGATCTTCCCTCCATACCAGGCAACATTCTTGTAAATCTCCTCTGTACCCTTTCCAATGCTTCCACATCCTTCCTATAATGTGGCGACCAGAACTGCACACAATACTCCAAATGCGGCCGCACCAGAGTTTTGCACAACTGCAACATGACCTCATGGCTCCAAAACTCAATTCCTCTAAAAATAAAAGCTAATACGCCTTCTTAACAACCCTCTCAACCTGGGTGGCAACTTTCAGGGATCTATGGACATGGACACCGAGATCTCTCTGCTCGTCCACACTACCAAGAATCTTACCATTAGCCCAGTACTCTGCCTTTCTGTTATTCCTTCCAAAATGAATCACCTCACACTTTTCTGCATTAAACTCAATTTGCCACCTCTCAGCCCAGCTCTGCAGCTTATCTATGTCCCTCTGTAACTTGTAACATCCTTCTGCACTGTCCACAACTCCACCGACTTTAGTGTAATCTGCAAATTTACTCACCCATCCTTCTACGCCCTCCTCCAGGTCATTTATAAATATGACAAACAGCAACGGCCCCAGAACAGATCCTTGTGGCACACCACTAGTAACTGGACAACAGTCAGAGCATTTCCCATCAACCACCACTCTTTGTCTTCTATCAGCTAGCCAATTTCTGATCCAAACTGCTAAATCACCCTGAATCCCGTGCCTCTGTATTTTCTGCAATAGCCTACTATGGGAAACCTTATCAAATGCTTTACTGAAATCCATATACACCACATCAACTGCTTTACCCTCATCCACCTGTTTGGTCATCTTCTCGAAGAACTCAATGAGGTTTGTGAGGCACGACCTACCCTTCACAAAACCATGTTGACTATCTCTAATCAAATTATTCCTTTCCAGATGATTATACATCCTATCTCTCATAAACCTTTCCAAGACTTTTCACACAACCGAAGTAAGGCTCACTGGTCTATAGTTACCGGGGTTATCTCTACTCCCCTTCTTGTACAAGGGGACAACATTTGCTATCCTCCAGTCCTCTGGTACTATTCCTGTAGACAAAGATGACTTAAAGATCAAAGCCAAAGGCTCAGCAATCTCCTCCCTAGCTTCCCAGAGAATCCTAGGATAAATCCCATCCGGCCCAGGGGACGTATTTATTTTCACACTTTCCAGAATCGCTAACACCTCCTCCTTATGAACCTCAAGCCCTTCTAGTCTAGTAACCTGTATCACAGTATTCTCCTTGACAACTTTGTCTTTTTCCTGTGTGAATACTGACGAAAAATACTCATTTAGCACCTCTCCTATCTCCTCAGACTCTACGCACAACTTCACACTACTGTCCTTGACTGGCCCTACTCTTACCCCAGTCATTCTTTTATTCCTGACATACCTATAGAAAGCTTTAGGGTTATCCTTGATCCTACCTGCCAAAGACTTCTCATGTCCTCGCTTTGCTCTTCTTAGCTCTCTCTTTAGAGCCTTCCTCGCTAACTTGTAACTCTCAAGCGACCCAACTGAACCATCACGTCTCATCTTCACATAATCCTCCTTCTTCCTCTTGACAAGTGATTCAACTGCTTTAGTAACCCATGGTTCCCTCACTCGATCACTTCCTCCCTGCCTAACAGGTACATACTTATCAAGGACACACAGTAGCTGTTCCTTGAACATGCTCCACATTTCCATTGTGTCCATCCCCTGCAGTTTTCCTCTCCAGCCGATGCACCTAAGTCTTGCCTCATCGCATCATAATTGCCTTTCCCCCAGCTATAACTCTTGCCCTGCGGTGTATACTTATCCCTTTCCATCGCTGAAGTAAACGTAACCGAATTATGGTCACTATCACCAAAGTGCTCACCTACCTCCAAATCTAACACCTGTCCTCGTTCATTACCCAGTACCAAATCCAATACGGCCTCGCCTCTTGTTGGCCTATCTACATACATTCAACCCTCCTGCACACATTGGACAAAAACGGATCCACCTAAAGTACTCGAACTATAGTGTTTCCAGTCAATATTTGGAAAGTTAAAGTCCCCCGTAACAACTACCCTGTTATTTTCGCTCCTATCCAGAATCATCTTTGCAATCCTTTCCTCTACATCTCTGGAACTTTTCAGAGGCCTATAGAAAGCCCCTAACAGGGTGACCTCTCCTTTCCTGTTTCTTAACTCAGCCCATACTACCTCAGTATTCGAGTCCTCATCAAATGTCCTCTCAGCCACCGTAATACTGTCCTTGACTAACAATGCCACCCCTCCCCCTCTCTTACCACCTTCCCTGAACTTACTGAAATATCTAAATCCCGGCACCTGCAACAACCATTCCTCGCCCTGCTCTATCCATGTCTCCGAAATGGCCACAACATCGAAGTCCCAGGTACTAACCCATGCCGCAAGCTCACCCACCTTATTCCGATTGCTCCTGGCATTGAAGTAGACGCACTTTAAACCACATTCCTTCCGGCCGGTACACTCCTGCAACTTTGAAACCTTACTCATGACCTCACTACTCTCAGCTTCTTGTGTACTGGAGCTACAATTCAGGTTCCCAATCCCCTGCTGAACTAGTTTAAACCCTCCCGAAGAGCATTAGCAAACCTCCCCCCGAGGATATTAGTACCCCTCTGGTCCAGGTGTAGACCATTCCGTGTGTAGAGGTCCCACCTACCCCAGAATGAGCCCCAATTATCGAGGTATCTGAAACCCTCCCTCCTGCACCATCCCTGTAGCCACGTGTCCAACTGCTCTCTCTCCCTATTCCTCAACTCGCTAGCACGTGGCACGGGTAACAACCCAGAGATAATAACTCTGTTTGTTCTAGCTCTAAGTTTCCACCCTAGCTCCCTGAATTCCTGCCTTACATCCCTATCCCTTTTCCTACCTATGTCGTTGGTACCTATGTGGACCACGACTTGGGGCTGCTCCCCCTCCCCCTCCCCCTTAAGGATCCCGGAAACACGATCTGAGACATCGCGGACCCTGGCACCTGGGAGGCAACACACCAACCGCGAATCTCTCTCGTTCCCACAGAATCTCCTATCTATCCCCCTAACTATGGAGTCTCTAATGACTAATGTTCTTCTCCTTTCCCCACTTCCCTTCTGAGCAACAGGGACAGACTCTGTGCCAGAGACCTGTACCCCATGGCTGACCCCTGGTAAGTCGTCCCCCCCAACAGTATCCAAAGCGGTATACCTGTTACTAAGGGGAACGACCACAGGGGATCCCTGTACTGACTGCTTACCCCCAGCCCCTCTCACTGTCACCCATCTATCTTTATTCTTTGGCGTAACTACCTCCCTGAAGCTTCTATCTATGACCCCCTCTGCCTCCCGAATGATCCGAAGTTCATCCAGCTCCAGTTCCCTAACACGGTTTTTGAGGAGCTGGAGTTGGGTGCCTTCCCAGATGAAATCAGCAGGGACACTGACGGCGTCCCTCACCTCAAACATTCTGCAGGAGGAGCATTGTACTGCCTTCCCTGACATCACCACTAGATTTTTAAAAAACAAGAAAAGGAAAGGAAGAGCTTACCTGATAGTCCCTCAAACCCTGCTCCCGCTGAAAGGTAAGCAAATTTAAAGGCACTCACTCACCTTCACGACAGGCCCCTGCTCCCGCTTCCCAACGACCGTGGTTTTTTATTTGGTTAGAGGAGGAGGGAGGGAGGGAAACACTGACGAAGTGTTTCAGGTTTAATTGTCACTTGACAACAGCCCCTCCACAAACCACCTTCAAATTAGGCTGACCTCACTGCACGTATGCAAATTTCCCCGGAACAGCCAATCAGTAGCTCTGCTCTGCTGCCCTCACGGCTCTTAAATTCAACGCTCTGCTGATGAACGCTAGCACACTATAGGCCTTCTTCACAGCTCTATCCACTTGAGTGGCAACTTTCAAAGATCTATGAACATAGGCCCCTAGATCTCTCTGCTCCTCTACATTGCCAAGAACCCTACCGTTAACCCTGTATTCCGCATTCATATTTGTCCTTCCAAAATGGATAACCTCACACTTGTCAGGGTTAAACTCCATCTGCCACTTCTCAGCCCAGCTCTGCATCCTATCTATGTCTCTTTGAAGCTGACAACAGCCCTCCTCACTATCCACAACTCCACCAATCTTCGTATCATCAGCAAATTTACTGACCCACCCTTCAACTCCCTCATCCAAGTCATTAATGAAAATCACAAACAGCAGAGGACCTAGAACTGATCCCTGCGGTACGCCACTGGTAATTGGGCTCCAGGCTGAATATTTGCCATCCACCACCACTCTCTGACTACTATCGGTTAGCCAGTTCGTTATCCAACTAGCCAAATTTCCCACTATCCCATGCCTCCTTACTTTCTGCATAAGCCTACCATGGGGAACCTTATCAAATGCCTTACTAAAATCCGGTAAGAAGTCTTACAACACCAGGTTAAAGTCCAACAGGTTTGTTTCAAACACGAGCTTTCGGAGCACGGCTCCTTCTTCAGGTGAGCCGTGCTCCGAAAGCTCGTGTTTGAAACAAACCTGTTGGACTTTAACCTGGTGTTGTAAGACTTCTTACTGTGCTCACCCCAGTCCAACGCCGGCATCTCCACATCATTACTAAAATCCATGTACACTACATCCACTGTTTTACCTTCATCCACATGCTTGGTCACCTCCTCAAAGAAGTCAATAAGACTTGTAAGGCAAGACCTACCCATCACAAATCCGTGCTGACTATCCCTAATCAAGCAGTGTCTTTCCAGATGCCCAGAAATCCTATCCCTCAGTACCCTTTCCATTACTTTGCCTACCACCGAAGTAAGATTAACTGGCCTGTAATTCCCAAGGTTATCCCTATTCCCTTTTTTGAACAGAGGCACGACATTCGCCACTCTCCAATCCCCTGGTACCACCCCTGTTGACAGTGAGGATGAAAAGATCATTGCCAACGGCTCTGCAATTTCATTTCTTGCTTCCCATAGAATCCTTGGATATATCCCGTCAGGTCCGGGGGACTTGTCTATCCTCAAGTTTTTCAAAACGCCCAACACATCTTCCTTCCTAACAAGTATCTCCTTGAGCTTACCAGTCTGTTTCACACTGTCCTCTTCAACAATGTGACCCCTCTCGTTTGTAAATACTGAAGAAAAATACTTGTTCAAGACCTCTCCTATCTCTTCAGACTCAATACACAATCTCCCGCTACTGTCCTTGATCGGACCTACCCTCGCTCTAGTCATTCTCATATTTCTCACATATGTGTAAAAGGCCTTGGGGTTTTCCTTGATCCTACCTGCCAAAGATTTTTCATGCCCTCTCTTAGCTCTCCTAATCCCTTTCTTCAGTTCCCTCCTGGCTATCTTGTGGATACAAGATACAGCGCCCTGTCTGAACCTTGTTTCCTCAGCCTAACATAAGTCTCCTTCTTCCTCTTAACAAAACATTCAACCTCTCTTGTCAACCATGGTTCCCTCACTCGACCATCTCTTCCCTGCCTGACAGGGTCATACATATCAAAGACACGCATTACCTGTTCCTTGAACAAGTTCCACATTTCACTTGTGTCCTTCCCTGACAGCCTATGTTCCCAACTTATGCACTTCAATTCTTGTCTGACAGCATTGTATTTACCATTCTCCCATTTGAAAACCTTGCCCTGTTGCACGCACCTATCCCTCTCCATTACTAAAGTGAAAGTCACAGAATTGTGGTCACTACCTCCAAAATGCTCCCCCACTAACAAATCTATCACCTGCCCTGGTTCATTACCAAGTACCAAATCCAATATGGCCTCCCCTCTGGTCGGACAATCTACATACTGTGTTAGAAAAGCTTCCTGGACACACTGCACAAACAACACCCCATCCAAACTATTTGATCTAAAGAGTTTCCACTCAATGTTTGGGATGTTGAAGTCACCCATGACTGCTACCCTGTGACTTCTGCACCTTTCCAAAATCTGTTTCCCAATCTGTTCCTCCACATCTCTGCTGCTATTGGGGGGCCTATAGAAAACTCCCAACAAGGTGACTGCTCCTTTCCTATTTCCGACTTCAACCCATACTACCTCAGTAGGCAGATCCTCCTCGAACTGCATTTCTTCAGCTGTTATACTATCTCTAATTAACAATGCAACCCCCTCCCCCCCACCTCTTTTACCATCCTCCCTAATCTTGTTGAAACATCTATCACCAGGGACCTCCAACAACCATTTCTGCCCTTCTTCTATCCAAGTTTCCGTGATGGCCACCACATCATAGTCCCAAGTACCGATCCATTCCTCAGGTTCACCCACCTTATTCCTGATGCTTCTTGCGTTGAAGTATACACACTTCAACCCATCTCCTTGCCTGCAATTACTCTCCTTTGTCAGTGTTACCTTCCCCACTGCCTCACTACGTGCTTTGGCGTCCTGAATATCGGCTTCCTTAGTTGCTGGACTACAAATCCGGTTCCCATTCCCCTGCCAAATTAGTTTAAACCCTCCCGAAGAGTACTAGAAAACCTCCCTCCCAGGATATTGGTGCCCCTCTGGTTCGGATGCAACCCGTCCTGCTTCTACAGGTCCCACCTTCCCCAGAATGCGCTTCAATTATCCAAATACCTGAAGCCCTCCCTCCTACACCATTCCTGCAGCCACGTGTTCAACTGCACTCTCTCCCTATTCCTAGCCTCGCTATCATGTGGCACCGGCAACAAACCAGAGATGACAACTCTGTCTGTCCTGGCCTTTAACTTCCAGCCTAACTCCATAAACTTGTTTATTACCTCCACACCCTTTTTCCTACCTACGTCTTTGGTACCAATGTGCACCACGACTTCTGGCTGCTCACCCTCCCCCTTCAGGATCCTGAAGACACGATCTGAGACATCCCTGGCCCTGGCACCCGGGAGGCAACATACCTTCCTGGAGTCTCGCTCTAACCATTCCCCTAAACATTGAGTCTCCGATCACTGTTGCTTTTCTATGCTCCCCCCTTCCCTTCTGAGCCCCAGAGCCAGACTCACTGCCAGAGACCTGGCCACTAGGGCCTTCCCCTGGTAGGTCATCCCCCCCCACAGCATCCAAAACGGTATACTTGTTTTGAAGGGGAACGGCCACAAGGGATCCTGCACTGTCTGCCCGTTCATTTTCTTTCCCCTTACTGTAACCCAGCTATCCTTGTCCTGTACCTTGGGTGTGGCTACCTCCCTGTAACTCTTGTCTGTTACCCCCTCTGCCTCCCGGATGATCCGAAGTTCATCCAGCTCCAGTTCCCTAACACGATCTCTGAGGAGCTGGAGTTGGGTGCACTTCCCACAGGTATAGTCAGCAGGGACACCGGTGGTATCCCTCACTACCCACATCCCACAGGAGGAGCATGCAACATGCAACTGGCTTCGCCTCCATCCCCTCTTACCTGTTGTGACTTTCTTTTCTTGTCTTTTTCTATGGCTCTGTTCCAATTATGGCAATCAGTGAGATTACCCTCCTTTCTTTTGATATCTATGTTCTAATGCTCAGAGTTGCCAGGTATCAAATGATACCACCACAAGATTCAACTGGCTATCGATCAAAGGGCCAAACACCAGTTAGTTAGTTCAAGGTCAAGGGTACTTTATTTACACACAATTAGCCATGCAACATAAACACAACTAGTTAACTACACCTATCGACTAAGACAACCTGTACTTAACCTCAGGCACCCGGCTTAGGTCAGAGGAACAGTGGTCGCTGTCCGATTCTGGAACTATGGAGTCTGGAGAAGTAACTGCTTCTCAGCTAGGCTCATCGGTCTGGTAGCGAGCGTTGAACTTGGACTTGCTTCTGGTGTTGCTACAATTGGAGATGGCCGTGACCGGGGCGCCAGGTCCAAGAGAGGATGAACATATGGCGAACTCTTCTTCTTATACTTGGGGGTTGTTGCGCTCTTTTGGGCGGTCCTTCAGTTTGGGCCCCACTAATTGGGTGATCCCTGATCACTCTGTTTGATTCCTAACCAATAAGTGGGCGGGGATCTGGATGGTTGGGCATGAGCCAAGTGGTCACTGACCCCGTTGTTTACACTTCCCTAAAACAGGGAGTGGTGCCGAAATGTCTGGGACTATACCGGTTGCTCGAGTACCAGTCCTTTGTTCTGGTGGATATAGGCCATCAAATGTTAATCGGCCAATCAAAATGCTAATTGGACGGAGTTTCGATACCACCTAGACTTCTTGCTGACAAATATACAGTTCAGGCTCTGGGCCTGCCTGAGTCTTGCCTTGTCCATTTTACCTGCTAGGCTTTGCGAGTTTCTGTGTTCCTAGTTGTAAGTGGCCATCCCATATGGCTATATACCTTACAGAATATAGCTGCCCCGTGAACCAACTGGAACTCCGCCCTCCGACTCTGCTCCCAGTCAGCTGTACTCTCTGTAAACTCCCAGCTACCTTCTCGCTCTTTGAGGAAATGTAGGAAATGAAATGAAAGGAGCAGCTTACTCCCTCCTCACCTAACTCCCTCAGTCACCAATCTCTCACTATAGCACTCAAATGCACCAAATTCAGCACTCCCTCAGTCACCAAACTCTCACTATAGAACTCAAATGCAGCCAAATTCAGTACTCAGTGCAAACAAAGTCTGCACTGTAGCTGACTCACCTTTATACAGTGAATCTAGCATCTGAAAACTGGCCTAATCCAATTAACTAATTAACAAGCTCCAGCTGCAAGTAGCTACAAGTAGAACCTTTATTTAAAGCTGATTGAAAATTCACCTTCTACTAAACCAAACAGCAACTTTTAAGTTAATTAACCAAATAAAAGAAAGACTAGACTTTAGATAAAAATGAATCCTTATTATCCCTCAGTCACCAAACTCTCACTATAGCACTCAAATGTACCCAAATTCAGCACTCCCTCAGTCACCAAACACTCACTATAGCACGCAAATGTACCCAAATTCAGCACTCCCTCAGTCACCAAACTCTCACTATAGCACTCAAATGTACCCAAATTCAGCACTCCCTCAGTCACCAAACTCTCACTATAGCACTCAAATGTACCCAAATTCAGCACTCAGGGCAAAATTTACCTCAGACTCACGGACGTAACACCTGGACCGGGCACTGGTCCCCTCCCCAATGCACATACTCACCTCTGGTCACAGAAATCTCCCCGGTGCTGGGGCCCAGCCCCTGGATGTTTGGATGTTGGCTGATTGCCTTCCGCACTGTTCAAGCACAGTGTCCAGGCATCACCATCTGACTGGGATGCTGGACAATATCCCCCACATGTTACATGGCCCACCCACCCACGGGGATCCACTTGGGAGGTGTGAAGTGCTCAACTACGATTGCCAATTCCCTATTAGCAATAGCTTTCAGCTGTGCCATCAGTAGAAGTTATGGCTGGTGGGACGGACAGACAGTGGGCACATGATCCAGGGAATGACATGGCAGACCCATGGACACAAAGTCATCCACGCTCCCCCTCACCTCCCCCCTCCCCCCAAGCTCAGGTACGTCCCACCCACCAATGGCAGCCCACCCCCTCCCCAATCAAGGCGCCCCCCTCCCCACCGAGCACCGGGCCAGCAACCCCAGTGCCCCCAGGCGAATAGCCTGGGAGCGAAGGTGGCTACTCACCTCCTCGGATCCCCATAGCAGCCATTCCGCCAGCTTCACATTTTTTAAAAATGTGTACTAATCATGGGAGAGCGTTAGATAGGGGGCCACTCCCATTAATTGTATAGAGATTGGCCTTAACTGGTGATTATTGGTTTCCCACTATGCCATGGTGGGATTCTGATTTCGCCAACGGGAGTGGGCCGGTTAGATCGCAAACTGATCGCCACCCGGTGTGGTTCCTGATTTTTGCCTCTCCCGCAATCTAACAGCCACGGCCGTAAAATCGCGCCCTATATGTGTGAGGCTGTGTGTGTGTGTGTGTCTCTGTGTGTGTCTGTGTATGTCTATGTGTGAGAGATGTATGTGTGTTTGTGTGTTTATGTGTTTATGAGTATGTCTGTGTGTGTGTATGTGTTGTGTGTGTGAGTGTCTGTGTGTGTGTCTGTGTGAGTGAGAGTGTGTGGGTGTGTGTGTCTGTGTGTGAGAGAGTGTGAATGTGTGTGAATGGGTCTGTGTATGAGGCTGAGTTTGTGTATGTGCGTGTGAGTGAGTGTATGTATGTGTTGTGTGTGAGAGGTGTTGTGTATATGTGTTGTGTGTGAGTGTGTGTGTGAGTCTGTGAGTCTGTGTGAGAGATGTATGTGTGTTCTGTGTGTATGCATTGTGTGTGTTTGTGAGTATGTCTGTGTGTGTGTGTGTCTGTGAGAGATATGTGTGTGAGGTGTTGCGTTTGTAACTGTGTTTGTAACTGTGTGTGAGTGTGAGGTTGAGCAGGAGACTGTGAGAGGCAGAGAGAGGTTTGAATTGGCCTTTGGGGTGAAGCGTTTGGAGGACTGTCTCCTTTCAGGCAGGCTGTGGACTGAGGGAGGGGTTTGGGAATAGACTCGCCCTGTCCTTACTTTCTGTTCTTTTCCATATTTGTAGAATTTGTTCAGTGCATTCCTCTAATCTGAAATGCTGCTGCTGTTTGCCAAAACAAATACTCTGCATGAGTGGTTAAACCCGTCTGGTCTCTCTCACTGATGTCTGCAAACCCTCCAAACACAGCTGCTTTGGAGAAATAGAAAGAAATTGTCTCAAATTAAATGTGTTTCTCCAGCCAGTAGGTGCAAGGAAGGGACCAGATCTAACTCTTCATCAGCACACAGTCAGCGAGAGAGAGAGAGACTGAGAAAGGTGGAGAGGGAGAGAGAATGAGGAGAAAGAGAGGGAGACGAGAAAGGGGTGGGGGGGGGGGGTCATAGGGAGCAATTTCCCAGCCTCATTCGACACAGGCACAAATCCCATTCTGACTGGGGACTGGGGCAACCGCGTGCAACACCAGCATGCCAAACCCTGGATCGTGTGTACAAGTTCCAGGGACAACACTAGCCCCTGCCCGTCTGTCCCACCGACCACCCATAACCCTCACTGATTGCCGAGGCTTCTGGCCATTAGCCTGAAGGCTATCGCTAATAGGGAATTGGCAATCATGGTTAAGAAAGCACTTTGCACAACCCAAGTGGATTCCCTTGGGTGGTCGGGCTATGTAGCATGTGGGAGTCATTGCCTAGCATCCCAATCGCACCATGATGCTTGGGCATTGTGCTTGAACAGTGTGGGAGGCAACATCCGAACACCCAGGGGATAGGACACAGCTCCGGGAACATGTCCGGCCAGAGGGTGGGTGAGCGCTATGGGGAGGGGGAGATTCCTGAAGAGTTGGGCCAAGGGTTCGGAGATCGGGTCGCATTACGGAAGAATATGACAGAGGCGTCCTAGTGGTTGTGAATAAAGTCTTTAATGTGTCACAGGTGTCATACAATCCCTATTACTGATGGTGTTCCCCCACTCTCACCACCACCCCCTCACCCCACCTCACCCCCTACATACCCCCCCATCCACTCCGTCATCCCCCGGTGCCCTAAGTGAACCTCTACATGCTTCCCTGTCTGTGCGGAGTCTGCACACTCTCCCCGTGTGTGCGTGGGTTTCCTCCGGGTGCTCCGGTTTCCTACCACAGTCCAAAGATGTGCACGTTAGGTGGATTGGGCATGATCAATTGCCCTTAGTGTCCAAAATTGCCCTGAGTGTTGGGTGGTGTAACTGGGTTATGGGAATAGGGTGGAGCTGAGGGCTTGGGTAGGATGCATTTTCCAAGAGCCGGTGCAGACTCGATGGGCCAAATGGCCTCCTTTTGCACTGTAAATTCTATATGATTCTATGATTCAGCTTCCTAGCTTTACCACTACATCTATATGTGTCACCAGGATGCACATCTGAGGTGGAGGCAGCCAGCTGCTTACCACATCCTTCGATGTCCCTGGTGGGCGCCCACTGGGGGCACAGAGGTGCTGCCCTGTTCCGTGTGCTGACCTCAAGATAGGGTCTCATCAGAGGGGTGGAACACGGGTGAACTGGTGGCCACCATCCCCTCTCCATGGGATGGGTCCAGTGCCCTCTCTTCCCGGTTGGTACCTGTTGGGCCCTGGAGGTCACCTGAGGATGGATGAGCAGCTGGTTTCAGCCCTGGTGGCTCCCCATAGTCTGCATCATCGTGTTGATGACCTCAGCGATGCTCCTCAGTGATTGGGCCATGTCCCACAGAACCTCATCAAGGTCGGCCTGATACTGGGTCACATCCCCCAGCGAGTCAGATATTCTGCCGAGATCCTCAGCCATGGCTGTTACCGACTGTGCGACGCCTTGGACACCTTCACTAATGATGCGACATTATGCACCAGGCTCTCCACTGCGGTCACCACCCTAGCAGTGTTGGGCTCGGTACCACACATTTCTAATAACATCTCCTGTATCCATAGCCTCTGGGACTCCTCCAATCAGCTATGCATCTGCTGGAGTGTCACTGATATCTCCCTCTGAATGTTCCAGCTGCACCCTAATATCTCCATCAGCTCTGGGTTGACCTCTTCCACAGGCTCAGCATCAGGCTGGGACCCAGCTGGGTCCAGGGATCCAGCAAACCTCCGATTGCTGTCTGGCCTGGGAGTTCCTGATGTGGAGGAGCAGCAGCGTGATGCTCACCAGATTGTGCTCGAGAGGCCTGACAAACGTTTCCCACCAGGGTGCGTGTATCTGCTCTGTTGGAGGGTGGGGATAACAGCTGTGACACATCGATTGTGCCTTTGTCGGAGATCTCCTCCAAGGTGGTCTCCTGGGAGGCTGGAGAGGGGCCACCCAGGATGGGCCGGCACCGTCGGATGAAGGACCTGCGGTAAAATGGGCATGTGGTCAGTGGGAGGGATGGGTCAGTCAGTAAGGCAATAACAACTCATGAGTAACAGGTCCTCCGGGTGGAACCTGATGGATCCTCACCTCTCCATCTTCCGCCAACCTCCGACTAGGTGACCGCTCGGTCCTCGACCACCCCATCACCTAAAGGGCCCAATCCTCAAACATGGTGAGATTCTCAAGTTCAGCACCCCTCCTCCAGTCTGGGCCCTCTCTCAGCGATTGTGCGAGAGCTTCTCCTGCGGAGACACAGAGGGCATCATTATCCACACGCGTGGTTCATAGTGGTGGGGGTGGGAGATGTGTAGGAAGGGTTGGAGGGTGGTTGAGGGGAGAGGGGTGTGAAGGGAGAGTTGGGGGCCACATGGGTAGTTGGGGAAGGTTGTTGCTCGCGTGGGGGAGGAGAGATCTCGGAGGGGGGGGGGGTGGATTGTTGGTATCAGCTCACTCGTGCTGCCTGGTGGAGGTCATTGACCTTATGGCACTGGAGGCCAGTCATCCTGGTCACACTCCCCGAGCTAACAGCCAACCGCCACCTCACCCCAGGCTGACCTGTGGCTCACCCTCCGGATCATCGGGGGAACAGGTCATGCTTCCTGGCCTCGACCGTATGTAGGAGCCTAGCCAGGTCTACATGGCCGAATTTTGGGGCCGATCTTCTCAGCGCCATGGCTGTGAGCTGGCTGGGGTGCTGCTCGACCTTGTTCGCGGGGGCCTGCCGAGCGCAGTGCCGGCTAATCAGCTGCCGAGCCTTCATTTGCGGCGAGAAGTCAATGGGATGTAGATAAGTGGACCTTAGTCACTTTTTTCAGCCCTGGGGAGTTTCTCAGCGGTTTAGCCCGTACTCTTTGCAGCACAGGAGAGCTGCCATTCTGAAAGGGTGCCCCAATCACAAAGTGAGCTTGTGCGTCCCCCATACACCCCACCCATGGCAGATGTCACCCCCCACACACATGGGCACTAGCCCACACTCCCCCAAGTGAGGATACCCCGCTACAGAGTCCCTGACCCCCTTCAGGCCCCCAAGCCCTCTTACAGGTTCCCCACTTCCAGGATCCTCACCTATCACATCCCCCAACCTCCCAGAGGCCCCTACTTACCAACCAAGCACCTGCCCATCCTTTATTTCATAGAATTTACAGTGCAGAAGAAAGCCATTCAGCCTATTGAGTCTGCACCAGCCTTTGGAAAGAGCACCCTACCCAAGCCCACACCCCTCCCTCCTCGTAACTACACCCAACCTTTCTCTTTAACACTAAGGGGCAATTTAGCATGGCCAATCCACCTAACCTGCACATCTTTGGACTGTGGGAGGAAACCGGAGCGCCCGGAGGAAACCCACGTAGACACGGGGAGAACGTGCAGACTCCGCACGGACAGTTACCGAAGCCGGGAATCGAACTTGGGAACCTGGAGCTGTGAAGCAACTGTTCTAACCACTGTGCTGCTTTGCTCCCCATCAAACATCCTTTCATGGGCATGCCACCTTGGCACACAGGCAGTGCCCCTGCTAGCTGATCAGTTCCAGGGGGAGGGCTGGGGAGCCACATTGCACTGACCTTGACCACCCATAGCCCAGGAGCCCTCTAGTTTCACTGCTATTCCCCTCCAGTCTCTCTGCTATTCCTCTCTAGTTTCTCTGCTATTCCTCTCTAGTTTCTCTGCTATTCCTCTCTAGTTTCACTGCTATTCCTCTCTAGTTTCTGTGCAATTCCTCTCTAGTTTCACTGCTATTCCCCTCCAGAATCTCTGCTATTCCTCCCTAGTTTCTCTGCTATTCCTCTCTAGTATCTCTGCTATTCGTCTCTAGTTTCACTGCTATTCCTCTCTAGTTTCTCTGCTATTTCTCTCTAGTTTCACTGCTATTCCTCTAGTTTCTCTGCTATTCCTCTCTAGTTCCTCTGCTATTCCTCTCTAGTTTCTCTACTATTCCTCTCCAGTATCACTGCTATTCCTCTCTAGTTTCTCTGCTATTCCTCTCTAGTTTCTCTGCTATTCCTCTCTAGTTTCACTGCTATTCCTCTCTAGTTTCACTGCTATTCCTCTCTAGTTTCACTACTATTCCTCTCTAGTTTCTCTGCTATTTCTCCTTAGTTTCTCTGCTATTCCTCTCTAGTTTCTCTGTTATCCCTCTCTAGATTCTCTGCTATTCCTCTCTAGTTTCACTGCCATTCCTCTCTAGTTTCACTGCTATTCCTCTCTAGTTTCACTGCTACTCCTCTTCTGTTTCACATCTAATCCGCTTCTGTTTCACTGCTATTCCTCTCTAGTTTCACTGCTATTCCTCTCTAGTATCTCTGTTATTCATCTCTAGTTTCACTGCTATTCCTCTCTAGTTTCACTGCTATTCCTGTCTAGTTTCACTGCTATTCCTCTCTAGTTTCTCTATTATTCTATTCTAGTTTCACTGCTATTCCTCTCTAGTTTCACTGCTATCCTCTCTAGTTTCTCTATTATTCTATTCTAGTTTCTCTGCTATTCCTCTCTAGTTTCACTGCTATTCCTCTCTAGTTTCACTGCTATTCCTCTCTAGTTTCACTGCTATTCCTCTCTAGTTTCTCTGCTTTTCCTCTCTAACTTCACTGTTATTCCTCTCTAGTTTCACTACTTTTCCTCTCTAGTTTCTCTGCTATTTCTCTTTAGTTTCTCTGCTATTCCTCTCTAGTTTCTCTGTTATCCCTCTCTAGTTTCTCTGCTATTCCTCTCTAGTTTCACTGCTATTCCTCTCCAGTTTCACTGCTATTCCTCTCTAGTTTCACTGCTTTTTCTCTCTAGTTTCACTGCTATTCCTGTCTAGTTTCTCTGCTTTTCCCCTCTAACTTCACTGCTATTCCTCTCTAGTGCTCTGCTATTCCTCTCTAGTTTCTCTGCGATTCCTCCCTAGTTTCTCTGCTATTCCTCTCTAGTTCTCAGCTATTCCTCTCTAGTTTCTCTGCTATTCCTCTCTTGTTTCACTGCTATTCCTCTCTAGTTTCACTGCTATTCCTCTCTAGTATCTCTATTATTCCTCTCTAGTTTCACTGCAATTCCTCTCTAGTTTCTCTGTTATCCCTCTCTAGTTTCTCTGCTATTCCTCTCTAGTTTCACTGCTATTCCTCTCTAGTATCTCTGTTATTCCTCTCTAGTTTCACTGCTATTCCTCTCTTAGTTTCACTGCTATTCCTGTCATAGTTCACTGCTATCCTCTCTAGTTTCTCTATTATTCTATTCTAGTTTCACTGCTATTCCTCTCTAGTTTCACTGCTGTTCCTCTCTAGTTTCTCTGCTATTTCTCTTTAGTTTCTCTGCTATTCCTCTCTAGTTTCACTGCTATTCCTCTCTAGTTTCACTGCTATTCCTCTCTAGTTTTACTGCTATTCCTCTCTAGTTTCTCTGCTTTTCCTCTCTAACTTCACTGTTATTCCTCTCTAGTTTCACTACTTTTCCTCTCTAGTTTCTCTGCTATTTCTCTTTAGTTTCTCTGCTATTGCTCTCTAGTTTCTCTGTTATCCCTCTCTAGTTTCTCTGCTATTCCTCTCTAGTTTCACTGCTATTCCTCTCTAGTTTCACTGCTATTCCTCTCTAGTTTCACTGCTTTTTCTCTCTAGTTTCACTGCTATTCCTGTCTAGTTTCTCTGCTTTTCCCCTCTAACTTCACTGCTATTCCTCTCTAGTTTCTCTGCTATTCCTCTCTAGTTTCTCTGCTATTCCTCTCTAGTTTCCCTGCTATTCCTCTCTAGTTTCCCTGCTATTCCTCTCCAGTTTCTCAGCTATTCCTCTCTAGTTTCTCTGCTATTCCTCTCTAGTTTCCCTGCTATTCCTCTCTAGTTTCCCTGCTATTCCTCTCCAGTTTCTCAGCTATTCCTCTCTAGTTTCACTGCTATTTCTCTCTAGTTTCACTGCTATTCCTCTAGTTTCTCTGCTATTCCTCTCTAGTTCCTCTGCTATTCCTCTCTAGTTTCTCTACTATTCCTCTCCAGTATCACTGCTATTCCTCTCTAGTTTCTCTGCTACTCTATTCCTCTCTACTCGCTATTCTCTCTTAGTTTCACTGCTATCCTCTCTAGTTCTTCTGATTCCTCTAGTTTCACTGCTCATATTCCCTCTAGTTTCACTGCTATTCCTCTCTAG